>NC_040013.1:49200178-49208057 GCF_000972845.2 Larimichthys crocea | reverse complement strand
TTAGTTCTAAGTAGCAATGACTTCATGAGCTTCTTTAATGATAAGATTATACTATTAGAGACAAAATCCATCACCTCTTGCCCTCAACAGGCATTGATCTGCATTCTGATACAGCAATTTTGAAACAGCTGTAAAACCTGTTATGTATTTAGACTCTTTTTCTCCCATCGACCTTCATCAAATAACTTTAATCATTTCTGCAGCTAAGCCGTCAACCTGTCTCTTAGACTCCATCCCAACCAGGCTGCTCAAGGATGTTTTACCTGTAGCTAGTAATTCGTTATTGGATATGATTATCTGTCTTTCCTCTCAGTGTGTTTTCCTCCAGAGTTCAGCTGGTATATCGGCTGGTCTTGCTTCTATGCCGGTCGGCATTAGCGCAATCAGCTGTTCGCCGGAGTAAACAAAGGCAGTATGTCCAGGTGGAAGCGGCATTTAAAAAACAACGAATAAAAAACACGACAAAAACACGACAAAAAGCACAAAAACTCTCTAAAAACAACCTTGTTAGAGAGGGCAGGACTCCACAGAGTTACAGTGATGAAAACAAAAACGAACAAAAGAGCAAAAAGTCAAAAAAGCGACTTCAAAGGCTGGAGGAGCATAACAGGCAGTGTGCAGCCTTTGTGCATGGACACTAGCTCAAAGGCAATCAAAACGTCCTAGGGTCAGATGAAAAATACTTAAGCTATCTAAATCACACAGGGGTCTCAAACTCCCAAACTTCAGGTTGTATTTCTGGGCTGCACAGTTAAGACCCCTAATAGCATAGCCATGCCGTATGTACAAGGTGGCTAGACATTGAGAAAAGCACATGCCAGCGGCCTTTACAGACTCTGGCTTTCTTAGATGTTGTTAGATTAACCAACATTGGTTTTATAAATGGTTTTGTCCCCTCTCAGATGGACACTAGAAAGTGGACCTACACCAACTTTATAAAGATGGGTGTTTCAAATCATTTGAACGGTTAAGAATGGAATTTACACTCCCCAGAAAAGACTTTTTCAGGTATTTACAACTAAGAGTGGACTAAAATCCTAGAGCCCACCCTGATTGAAGAATTCTTGTTAAAATTACAAATTGGTAGCAGAAATAAGAACATTCTCGTATTATTGTCATTTTTTTTTTTACAAAATATTTTTAGATAGGAATTCTAATAAAACTCTTTAGATTAAAGAAAAATAAAATGAAATGAACATAGGAATACAGCAAGACGGGTGGGAGGAAATATGTACAGAAGCACATCAAGTAACTAACTCTAATACATGGCGGTAATTCAGGTAGAAGGTAATAAGATTCTTTAGGACACCAGCGATCATATCCAAAATGGGGCCCACGCACTCTGCTGGAGAAGTTGTGAGACACACATTGGTAACCTTACTCATATACTTTGGACATGCCCTAAACTGAAAAAATTCTGGGACGGGGTTTTTGAGGCACTTGGAAAAGTATTTCAGAAAACTTTTATAAAAGACAAAAATTCTATTATTTTTTTTGTTAACATTGGTTATGAATTAGCTAGTAAAGTTCCTGCTTGTTGTGGCAATCCACTAGATTTCATTACAGGAAATTATCCTTCTCTCTCTTCTTTTAAGCCTCCTGATGTTCAACATTATTAATGAACTAAAAACATCTTCAGCTGGCCATTATAACATTTCTGCATCTCTTGTTAAACAGGTCAAACAGTCAATTTTGAAGCCACTGGCTTACATTTTTTCTCTGTCTATGACAGGTGTTGTACCAGAGGATTTAAAAGTTGCCAAAGCTATTCCTCTGTTTAAAGCGGACAGTCCGTGTTGTTTTAATAATTATAGACTCATATCTATTTTGCCATGTTTTTCAAAAATATCAGAAAAAATAATATACAAAAGGATCATTTCTCACCTTGATTCTAATTCAGTTCTTTACAAACATCAGTATGGCTTCCGGAAAAATCATTCCACCTGGCTTTGCTTTATTTGATTGACAAAGTTACCTCTGCATTAGGAAATAATGAATTTACCTGTAGTATAATTTACCTGTAGTATATTCATCGACTTTTCAAAAGCTTTTGATACATCATATTTTATTGAAAAACTGCATAAATATGGTTTTCATGATTCTACGTTCAAATGGTTAAAAAACTATGTTTTAAACAGAAGACAGTTTTGTTTGTATTAATGGATGCTATTCCAACAAAGCTACACTAATGATTTATCAGATGTCTCAATTGTTCTTTTTCCAATAATGTTTGCAGATGATACAACTTTAGTTCATTCTCACTCAAATTTAAATTCTCTGATTAAAAATGTTAATGTTGGTTTAACTTCATATACTACATGGTTCAGATTAAATAAGTTATCTCTGAATATAAAAACATCTAACTATATATTTTTTTGTGGTAAAAAATCTTTCTTTCTTGTAAAGTTATAATTCATTCTGTTGAGAAGCCTCAAGTCTCAACAACAGGATTCCTGGGAATTCTTGTTGATGATGTTAGGATGGCAACTCAATCTGAGTTACATGCCTCATCTGTACCTCTTTTTCAGAAACTCCAGATACTTACTATTCACGATATAAATATCTCTCAAATATGTGTTTTTATCTATAAGGTATATTTGAGTCATGAAAACTTTCCAGAGCACTTTAAGACTTAAGACTAAGACTAAGATTAATTTACAGGTTCACTCTTATTTGACCCGTCAATCTTTAGATCTTCATCCTCCAAAGTTTCTTACGTGTAGAGGTCAATTACAATCAAATTTAGGGGTTCCAAATTATGGAATAGCTTTTCCCATCTGGGAAAGAACTGCCTCTCTATAAAATGTTTTAAAAGATGTTTAAAAGTCCATTTAACTGCTGTTTTGAAATTCTAATTCATACAGAAACACACTTTTATTCATGTTCATATTTTTGTTTTTACATTGCTATTTTGTTATTAGGGCCCGAGCATTGACAGCGGTGTCATCAAATTGGCTCATGTAGGGCTTCAGGACTTAGTGATGCTTCCTGGTGAAAACAATGACGCCACCTCATACGCTGTGGGCGTGGCCAGGCGGCGAAAGTAGTGTGATGGCGTTTGCAGTTTGAACCCCTTTTTCATCATCGCACAGTCATGAAACTTGACACACACGTCCACCCTGATGACCTCGTACATATGTGAAGGGTATCATGAGTGGGCAGAGCTAAATGGCTCTATAGCGCCCCCCACAAATTTTCAAAACCTCGCCACAAAACACAAAGTTGTTTATAACTTGTGGATACATTGTCCTACCCAGTAGTCGAGTTGTAAAATGAAACCGGGGGGATGGTGAAATTTTTCATTTATATGACATATTTTCCAGCAGGGGGGTCTGGTGGTCCTCCCCCAGAAAATTTTGTATTTCTTAGATGCAATCGATTTTAGGGTGACTTGCTAGACATGGCAAATCCTAAATCCCATCTGATTCATAGCTTGCATTCTCAGTTGCATGGCCTGCACAAGACAATACTATTTATCGGAAAGAAACAATAACCACTTAACTATGGACGTCTAGAGATTATTATGTAAACAACAATGGCAAAATTGAGAAGACAAATTACTTCATACTCATGGTACTTGTAAATCTTTTTGTAATTATTATCTATTAAAACCTCAGCAAACATTGTAAATGAATATCTGAATCTTCTCATGTGAAGTAAAATCCATTTTTATTTCAAATTCAAGAACAAATTTAAAAACAGCATCTTCCAAATGTATTAATATAAAACATAAATGTAAACTGAGACTTTTTTAACTTGAGGTGGCCAGACAGAAGAAAAAAAAGATAACTGTAGAAAGATGGACTAGTCAAAAGTAAAAGTCTATGTAGACTAAGACAATGCAGACAAATATATACAGAGGTAAACTCAAATCAGACACAACCAAGAAAAATAATTAGAATACAAAATTAACTAACACCATTCAACCATATACAGGGGCCAGGCCCTGGTTAAAACCACAGGCGCATTTACTAAAGTGGCTCTGGTGCAAAATGCAGATCACGCCAAGCATCCAACCCCAACACGCCGCCGTACACAGCGCAGCGTGGAGACAGCATCGCAGAAAGAAATAAAGCAACGCAACTGAGGCGACGCTTCAGAGGCAGAGCCTCATCGGAGACAAACAGCGTGGAGACAGAACTTTCACCGGAAACAGAACAGCAGCGACTCCTAAGCAGCTGATCACAGCAACTCCTGTTTTAGGACAACCGCTCGCGCGGAGGAGGGAGGGAGAGAGAGAGACGACACCGGCTGTCGCTGGCATCCCCCAAATAAACACGCCACTGCACATAAGGGAGCACGGAGCAGCACACCGAGTCACCCTGGGACCAGGTGACCTTGAGCCCGGAAATGACGCACCAAGGGCAGAGGTGCAAGAGAAAGAGCTGGTGGCAAAGTGCCCCTTTTATACCGGCCCACCTCAACAGCCACCTGGTGTTAAGTATGGGCAGAGTCACCCAATAACCTAGCACCTCTATACTGCTACATTCTACCCCACCTCCTTGGATCGTCGTCCCGACGGTCAACAAAAAAAAACAAGCTAACTCCAAGGTCTAAACAAAGCAGAGACTGAGTTAGAGACAGGAGCAGGGGGTTTAGCAGCTTGGCATTTACAGCAGCCCGTGGCAGATGATGCACGTTCGAGTGCTGACCAGCCGTTTGACGTGTGGTCCGGCGTGGGCCATTCTGCTGGAGTCAGAGCAAGTAACAGGAGAAGCTGAAGATGTCAATGTTCCTGAAACTAAAACCGAGGTAGGCGTTTGGGGCATGGCTGGTCTTTTGGGGGGCATAGCCGAATGGGCACCATAAGGTTGTTGGTCAATGGCTAACAAATCATACTCGAATGAAGGCTCCTCTTCTGGGTGTGGTTCTTCCCTGGGTGACAACATGAGACGAGTCGCAACCAATTGGTCCACTCCAACAACAGCCTTAAGCTAGTGCGGTGGACCCTCGGACCTTGGTCTCATCATCCACTGGCACAATAGTGTAAAACTGAGCCACCCTCTTTAGGACCCTCAACACCCGATACCTCACAGAGCTCCAAGATCTCAGATCTTCTGGCCCCCTAGCACTGAAATCACGCAAAAACACCAACTGCCCTCCTGCAGTGGCTGATCTTTAACATGCTGATCATGGACCTGCTTCCGCCGATCAGCAGCATGTTTCAAGCGTTCCTGTGCACCGTCAAAGGCTACCTGCAAACGCGCTTGGTGCTCTTGAACCCACTCATGGACCGACCCACCAACGGGGTCTCTCGACTCTACCCACAAAAAATCATGGCAGTCTTGGTTCCTGGCCGAACATCAAGAAAAGGGGACTCTCCTGTTGAATGGTGAGGGGTGTGGTTATAGCAATAGAGGACATGAGGTAAACACACATGCCAGTCCCTCTTTCGGGACACAGGCAAGTACGCAGCAGTTGTGGAGTGTCCGAATCGCTCACACTGCCATTTCCCTCAGGATGATATGGGGTAGTTCGCGATTTTACAATCCCATTAAGTTTACACAACTGCTGGATAGGGGAGCTCTCAAAATTACGGCCCTGGTCAGAATGTAAACGAGCGGGAACACCGAACTTGTAAAACCATTCAGACACCAAAACTCTGGCCACATGGTAGCTCGCTGCCCGAGTAGGGCAGCTACAGTGTACTTACTAAAAACGTCAGTAAGCACCAAAACATTTTCTACACCATTCTGAGCCGGCTCCAGAGTAGTGTAGTCGATAGCAAGGACTTTATTAGGGCGGGATGCCAAGAGATGCCCCATAAGACTGTGTGTTTTTGGGCGCACACCTTTGGCCACTTGACACCGCTCGCATTTCTGACACCACTGAGCCACATCAGAGGACATACCAGGCCAGTAACACGCGGGACCGAAGAGTGCCAGTGTTCTTTCCACCCCCCGGTGACATGCTCTTGGTGGACTTGAGTCAAAACTCAACTTTAATGCACTTGGCAACAGTAGCTGAAACATAGCCTCACCCACCATCAGGTCGAGACACCCTTTCGACAGGACACGTCCCTCTCAAGTAGACGGTCCCACTGCCGCAGCAGGCACCAGTGTGGACTGCCAGAGCTGTACCCGTTCTTCGCGACAGGGACGCTGCTTCTTTCCCCAAAAAGCAACAGCTCCTGTATCGCAGGGTCAGACTGCTCTGCAAACGAGTTCGGGGGAGAGTGTGCTGTGGCAAAGCTGTGATGGCCGTTGAGTGGCCTCTGCCCTTCCCAAACCCAGCGCTTGCTGCAACGACTCAGGCATTGCAGTGCCTGGAACATTGCAGCGACATCCTGGGGGCCAGATGGGTGCTGACGGGAGAGAGCATCTGCATTAGTGTTGCTCTTCCCTGATCGGTACTTTACCTCGAAGTCAAGGAAGCTAACTGAGTGCCCCCCTCTGCTCTGTGGCAGCCAGCTTAGCAGATGACAAATGACTGAGGGGATGTTATCATATACACGCACACTTATTCCCCAACAAATACTCTCGAAATTTCTCGGTCATGGCCCATTTAAGGGCCAGAACTCGAGCTTCATGGAGCTGTAATTTACCAATATTCCTCTCTGTAGGTCGCAGGCCCCTACTAGCATAAGCTATAGGCCTCACCTTGCCTGCCTGGCCTGAGAAAGGACTGCTCCCAAGCCACCATTGCTCGCATCAACCTCCAAGTAAAGGGAAGGAAAAATCTGCATAAGCCAACACTGGTGCTGTAGTGAGTTTAGCTTTCAGAGTTTCAAAGCTCTGGTTACAGTCTTCAGTCCCACACCTAGAAAACTTCGCTCAGCCTTCCTACTGGTCTTAGTGCCACCACATTCAGCCACCGCCTTATGCAGAGGAGCTGCCAACTTAGCAAATCCTGGTCGAAGCGCTATAGTAACTGGCACAACCAAGAAAAGAACGGAGCGCTGAGGCTGTGTGGGAACCGGCCAATTGGCAACTACTTCACTCTTGCCTGGATCTGTGGAGACGCCGTCAGCTGAGATTACATGGCCCAAATAACTCACTTCTTTACGGAAGAAGGGCATTTGCTGAGCTTAACTTTGAGGCCCTCACGCTGAAGTCGTTCCAGCACCACCTGGAGCCTCTCCACATGCTGTCCACAGTAGAGGAAAACACCACAATCATCCAGATATAACAACAAGGACTGACACTGCTGATCACCAAAGAGGCATTGCATTAACCTCTGAAGGTGCCGGTGCGTTACAGAGCCCAAAGGCATCCTGTTCCACTCGAGCAACCCAAAAGGGGTGCAAAACGCAGTCTTTGGCCGGTCGGCCTCGGTGACAGGCACCTGGTTGTAACCACTGGCCAAGTCCAGGGTTGAACAACCAGCGAGCACCAGACAATACATCCAAGACTCCTCTATACGGGGCAGAGGAAAGGCATCTCGTCGAGTCTTACTATTGAGCTGTCGATAATCAACACACATGCGCATGCTACCATCTTTCTTACGTACCAGCACAATAGGGGACGCATAAGGGCTGCTACTCTCCCGGATTACTTGGGATGAGAGTAGCTGGTTGATGTGCTCCTATACAACCTCATACTCCGAGGGTGGGATGGGCCTATAGCGCTGCTTCCACTGGTGTCATCAATCAAGGATTCATGAGAGATTATTAGTTAGCCTAAATCTGTGTCATTAATGGAGAACCCTGAAGAGTACTGTTCCACAAGGTCCTCACCGGACCCTGTTCCTCTGCAGACAAAGCTGACAAATCTACACTCCCCACCTGCACACTAGGGAAGCTGACTGGGAAACACAGTGGCTACACCTGATGGCCACTCCAGTCACCCCTGAAGGGAGGCTGCACCAGTTCACCCAGTCCAGTGTGCCGACAAACCGTGCGGGGGTACAAAGAAACATCGTTGGCAGCCAACCATAAACG
>NC_040013.1:49150808-49200168 GCF_000972845.2 Larimichthys crocea | reverse complement strand
ACAGAGGCCCAGAGCAGTTAAATGGCCCAAAGATGGAATTTTAAATATCTTGGCATCCAAATTACCCACTGTAGAAAACTTATTTGACGTGATTACAGGAACCATAATACAAAATATTAGTACGAGGAAAGATGTCCAACACTTCCGTTATCCATGCAGGCCGCATCGGTGAATATTGAACTGAATGTCTAGGGGGATATCTTTGTCTCAGAAAGATTTTATTTATGTTAACAATATGATGGTATACATATTGCATACATTTATAAAAATATCCAAATACAAAATACAAATTATAAAAATGTGACATCAAATAAATAAACAAAATTTGTTATAAATACTAATGTGGATTGCAAATATATTTTCGAGATTTGAAAAATAAATGTCCTTGACTTTGTGTGTGGAGTCAGCATTTGTGGATCCATTTTTTGCTTTTCTCGCGATGCCGTAATTTTGACATTCCTACCGCTCACCACGATTCACACAAATACTGCACCAAGATTTGATACAAAAGCGGTACACCCTTCACCGAAAATCCAGAAGATGCAGTGTTGTGCCACGGGTGCCAGTCAGTCATTGTAGGCCTCAAAAAATCCGTCAGAGGATTTCTTACAAGAGTAAAGAAATGCATGATCAACCTGGAAGCGGGCCATGGATTAACTGCATGGGTAAGTAGTGTTATTTATGCGTGTGTTGTGTTATAGCTGATTTCCCCCAACTTGGTATAGACCTTTTACCGTGACAACAAAAAACCTGGTTTTAAAAGGTTCGGTAAAGAGTTTTTTTAAAATAGTTTATCGTTGTCTTCCTTTGGTGGCAAAACTAAGACAATAGTGGCTAGCTTTTGTTCCCAGCCAAAAAAATACCCATATTGTTAATCCAGGACCGTGTTGCTGGTGTTGTGTGCGGAGGGAAGCGTACCGGCAATAACGTTAGGGCCAAATAGAACGTTGTTACATTGTTTTTGTTGTCAACGTGTGTGAAAGGTCATACTGTCAAGTTGGGGGGAAACTCCACTATCAACACACACACGCAATAAAATAACATACTTACCCATGCAGTTTAATCCACCTGGCGCTTCCATGTTGCTCATGCGTTTCTTTCCTCTTGTAAGAAAGCTCTCTGAATGGATAGCTACAAATGAACTGACTGGCAACCGTTGCCCAAAAACACTGCCATTTGCTGGATGTTCGGTGAGGGTTTTTTTTTTGTACCGCTTATTTGTATTCAAATCTGGTGGCATTATTGTGAATCGTGGTGAGCGCGGTTAGGAATGTCTCAAAATTACCGTCATCGCGAGAAACAAAAAAAATGGATTCCACAAATCTGACTCCACACACAAAGGTCCAGGGAACCAGTTATTTTCAAAATCTCGAAAATCATATTTGTAAATTCACATTTTTATACAAATTTGTTTTTATTTGTATGTCACCATTTTTATATTGTATTTGTATTGGATATTTTATAAATGTATGCATATATCTGGCTATCACATATAATTGTACACATTTAAAATCTTTCTGAACAAAAATTATCCCCCATTAAATGTCCTACACAAACTACTCTTCCCCATTCCAGTGCTTGCCTTTAGGAACTTCCTCAAATCTAATTGATTAAACTAGCAAGCTGATTTCAAAATTTACTAATTATAACTAATACTACATTTTATTTCCTCTGCCGCCTTTCGTCACCCTAAGGACCTTACACTATAATAAAAGTAGGACAGCAACCATAACAGAAAACAAACAAAAAGAACCATTAAACGTTATACAATTAAAAGAATACCAACATAAAACAGTGTTTAAAATGAATAATGCAATGAATCAGAGGAAAAGGCTATTTAAACAAGGTGGGTTTTTAGTGCAGACTTGATTGTGGGAGTAGTAGTTGATGTCTCTCTCGTGTGTTTCCTCAGAGTTCAGCTGGTTATATCGGCTGGTCTTGCTTCTATGCCGGTCGCATTCGCGCAATCAAAAAAGCTGTTCGCCGGAGTAAACAAAGGCAGTATGTCAGGTGAGGAGAGGGCCGCGGCCATTAATTAAACACAACGAATAAAACAACACGAAACAAAAACACGACAAAACAGCACAAAAACTCTCTAACAAACCACAACCTTGTGAGAGGAGGACTCCACAGAGTTACAGTGATGGAAAACAAAACGAAACAAAAGAGCCAAAAAGTCAACAAAAAGCGACTCAAAGGCTGGAGGCAGCATCACAGGCCGTTGTGCAGGCCTTTTGCATGGACACTAGCTCAAGGCACATCACAACGTCTAGGGGTTCAGTATGATTGAAAAATATAAGCTCTCTAAATCACACAGGGTCTCAAACTCCCAAACTTCAGGTTGTATTTCTGGGGCACAGTTAAACCCCTAAACGCCTAGCATGCGTATGTACAATGGTGGCTCGACATTGAGAAACGCACATGCCAGCGGCCTTTACAGACTCTGGCTTTTCTATCGATGTTGTTAGATTACCAACCATTGTTTATAAATGGTTTTGTCCCCTCTCAGAGGGACACTAGGAAGTGGACCTCACCACAACTTTAAACGATGGGTGTTTACATCATTCAACGGTTAAGATGGAATTTTACCACTCCCCAGAAACCTTTTTCAGGTATAACAACTAAGAGGGACTAAAATCCTGTAGCCACCCCTTGATTGAGAATTCTTGTTAAAATTACCAATTGGTAGCAAAGAATAAGAAAATTCTCGTATTATTGTCATTTTTTTTTTAAAAAAATATTTTTAGTCAGGCATTCTATAATAACTCTTTAGATTAACGAAAAATTAAATGAAATGAACATAGCGGATACAGGCACGAGACGGGTGGTGAGGAAATTGTACACGAAGCACACAAGTAACTAACTCTAATACATGGCGGTAACTTCAGGTAGAGGTACATAACGATTTCTTTAGGACACCAGCGATCAATCCAAAATGGGGCCCACTGCACTCTGCTGGAGACGTTGGCCACACACATTGGTAAACCCTTACTCCATCTTACTTTGGACATGCCCTAACTGCAAAATTCTTGGGACGGGGTTTTTGAGGCACTGGAAAAGTATTTCGAAACTTTCTAAACAGACAAAATTCTATTATTTTTTTTGTTAACATTGGGTTATGAATTAGCTGTAAAGTCCTGCTTGTTGTGGCATCCACTAGATTCATTACAGGAAATTATCCTTCTCTCTCTTCTTTTAAACTTCTGATGTTCAAAATTATTACATGAACCTAAAACATCTTTCAGGCTGGCCATATAACATTTCTGAATCTCTGTTCAACAGGTCAACAGTCAATTTTGAAGCCACTGCTTACATTTTTCTCTGTCTTGACAGTGTTGTACAGAAGGATTAAAAAGTTGCAACACAGCTATTCCCTTTTTCTGTTTAAAGCGGACAGTCCGTGTGTTTTTTACTAATTATAGACTCATACTATTTTGCCATGTTTTTCAAAAATATCAGAAAAACTAATATACAAAAGGATCATTCTCACCTTGATTCTAATTCAGTTCTTTACAAACATCAGTATGGCTTCCGGAAAAATCATTCCACCTGGCTTTGCTTTATTTGATTGACAAAGTTACCTCTGCATTAGGAAAATAATGAATTTACCTGTAGTATAATTACCTGTAGTTTTCATCGACTTTTCAAAAGCTTTTGATACATCATATTTTATTGAAAAACTGCCATAAAATATGGTTTTCATGATTTCTACGTTCAAATGGTTTAAAAAACTATGTTTTAACAGAAGACAGGTTTGTTTGTTTAATGGATGCTATTCCAACAAAGCTACACTAATGATTTATCAGATGTCTCAATTGTTCTTTTTCCAATAATGTTTGCAGATGATAACAACTTTAGTTCCTTCTCACTCAAATTTAAATTCTCTGATTAAAAATGTTAATGTTGGTTTAACTTTCATATTACTACATGGTTCCGATAAAAAAGTTATCCTGAATATAAAAACCACTAACTATATATTTTTTTGGGTGACAAAATCTTTATCTTTCTTGTAAAGTTTATAATTCATTCTGTTGAGAAGCCCAAGTCTCAACAACGAGGATTCCTGGGAATTCCTTGTTGATGATGTTAGGATGGCAACTCCAATCTGAGTTACATGCCTCATCTGTACCTCTTTTCAGAAACTCCAGATACTTACCTATTCCCGATATAAATATCTCTCAATATGTGTTTTTATCTATAAGGTATATTTGAGTCATGAAAACTTTCCAGAGCACTTTAAGACTTAAGACTAAGACAAGATAATTACAGGTTCACTCTTTATTTGACCCGTCAATCTTTAGATCTTCATCCTCCAAAGTTTCTTACGTTGTAGAGGTCCATTACAATCAAATTTAGGGGTTCCAAATTATGGAATAGCTTTTCCATCTGGGAAAGAACTGCCTCTCTATAAAATGTTTAAAGATGTTTTAAAAGTCCATTTAACTGCTGTTTGAAAATCTCATTCATACAGAAACACATTTTTTCATGTTCATATTTTTGTTTTTTACATGCTATTTTGTTATTATGGCCGAGCATTGACAGCGGTGTCATCAAAATTGGCTCAGTAGGGCTCAGGACTTAGTGATGCTTCCTGGTGAAAACAATGACGCCACCTCATACGCTGTGGGCGTGGCCAGCGGCGAAAGTCGTTGTGATGGCGTTTGCAGTTTGAACCCCTTTTTCATCATGCACCGTCATGAAACTTGACACCACACGTCCACCCTGATGACCTCGTACATATGTGAGGGTATCATGAGTGGGCGAGCTAAATGGCTCTATAGCGCCCCCACAAATTTTCAAAAACCTCGCCACAAAACACAAAGTTGTTTTATAACTTGTGGATACATTGTCCTACCCAGTAGTCGAGTTGTAAAATGAAACCGGGGGGGGATGGTGTGAAATTTTTCATTTATATGGACATATTTCCAGCAGGGGGGTCTGGTGGTCCTCCCCAGAAAACATTTTGTATTTCTTAGATGCAATCGTTTTAGGGTGGACTTGCTAGACATGGCAAAATCCTAAATCCCATCTGATCTAGCTTGCATTCTCAGTTGCATGGCCTGCACAAGACAATACTATTTATCGGAAAGAACAATAACCACTTAACTATGGACGTCTAGAGATTATTATGTAACACACAATGGCAAAATTGAGAAGACAATTACTTCATACTCATGGTACCTTGTAACATCTTTTGTAATTATTATCTATTAAAACCTCAGCACAACATTGTAAATGAATATCTGAATCTTCTCATGTGAAGTAAAATCCATTTTTATTTCAATTCAAGAACAAATTTAAAAACAGCTTTCCAAATGTATTAATATAAAACATAATGTTAAACTGAGACTTTTTAACTTGAGGTGGCCAGGGACCGAAGAAAAAAAAAGATAACTGTAGAAAGAGGACTAGTCCAAAAGTTAAAAGTCTATGTAGACTAAGACAATGCAGACAAATATAACAGATGGTAGTAGATACCCAATAAGATAAAATAAACAACAGTGATTTATAAGCAGACAACACCTTCCCCAATCCCCATGTTTCTTAAACTATAAAGGCAAAGCTCCAAAGAGAAGAATTATCAAATCTGTACCCTCTTGGCTCTCCTGCTTGCTCCTGCTCCATTCTCTCAGTCTCAGGTCCCCTTCAGCTCCAGTTGCACCATGTTGCTGCTGACTGTCAGCTGTAGAAAACAGCAGTGGTCCAGTCAAGTCAGTTTTTTCTTATAGCACATTTACAGACAGACAATACAGATTAGCCTTGATTCCCAAATCAGTCGTCACATTTAAATGTTCACTCTCTCAAGCACAGCTCTGTGTGCTGCGCTCGGATTGTAGCTGTTAACATTGGCAGTTTTTTCCCTCAGATGCGATGATGTTTGGCATTATATTCCGATATCAAAGCTAACATGAACCCAAGTAAGCTATCTTGCTAGATAGAAAGTGTAAGCTAGACTCCAAACTAGCATTCATTATTAGCTGTGTTGTTATTGCTATGTCGGTCCACAAATTAAATGAGCCTACATGTTGGTAATTGGTTGTATGATAGGCTTATAAAAAGCCTGACTGATGACTCTTGACTTTTCTTCGAATTGTTGTTCCTTGCAATTCAACCCAAGTTCCTTAGGTCCAGCTGTCCACTCCTCTTGTCCCTGATGCCATTCTTTTGGCGAGAGCCGGTTATGAAAAAAACAACTCCCGCCCTGGGTTTTCTGCCTCTCCCTGCACTTTACATTATTTGTTATCTTTCTCACTTTTATGTAATTTTAACTGTGCAAAATAAAAATTAAAAAACACACAAAATTACATAATTGGAAGAGGGGAAAAATACCTTTTACAAATATTTCTGATTGCAGCTCTTGAATGCATTATAGTTAAATGGTTAAACCCGAACCTCCGACACCCTCCTATATGTGGATTGAAAAGGTCTGGGAAATCTTCTCATATGGAACAAATATCTTTCCTTGAGGCTTCAAAATATAATTTGTTAATAGATGGAGACCTGCAATGACCCACTAATGCAGTAAAGTCCTGTTATTTTTATTTTATTTTACTTCATTTGTCATACTTCATTTTTATTATCTTCATTTACACTGCTATTATTTAATATTTATTTATTATTATGTTGTGTGTTAGTGTTTTAACCATGTAACACACACAGTATACTCTAATGCTGTATTAAGCAGATCATAAAATTTAAAAAAAGCAGACTAAATGTGAATTTGCTGTATATGTCTGTATAAGTTGCAAAATTAAAAATTAAAATTAAGTAAAAAAAAATAATTCAATAAAAAAAACAGTCCAGATGTGCTAATAATACTAAACTGAAGCTGGTTTCCATCTTTTACTGGCAACAAGTGAGAATATTACAGCATACATACAGTGCGCAAAACAGTATGCACCTCTGGGAAGTTTTT
The DNA here is from genome assembly GCF_000972845.2 of Larimichthys crocea. Classification (NCBI taxonomy): domain Eukaryota; kingdom Metazoa; phylum Chordata; class Actinopteri; family Sciaenidae; genus Larimichthys; species Larimichthys crocea. The sequence goes on along the minus strand of NC_040013.1, from coordinate 49,193,252 downwards.
ATGTTTTTTAGTCATACAAGCAAAGTTTGAATGTGCACAATTAAAATCCTAGCAAAGGCTGCTGGATCTGATACCAGCCATTGTCCTCCTACAAAGACACTTTAATCATGCAAATCAGTAGATCAAATCATCACCTCTCTGCTGCTTCATGTTCAGTGTCTGGAGGAGACACTTCAGAAAGAGATGCCTGTGGATCATGAAGTATCATTTTCTGCATTTTTGTCCTGTGTGGTGTGTGGGTTTGGGAGGTAAGTAGTCTATACAGAGATGTTGGATGCGGAGCAGAGAGATGACACCCACAGTGGACCTGTCTGTCTCTCAGAGAGCTTACCCAGACAACATCTTTACCACAGCCTGACTCCTGGCAAGCCACATAAGACACTAGTTTTGCTTTTGACACCAGATTTTGCAAACAACAGCTGAGAAATAACAACAAGCACACGCCACACACACCAAACCTATTTATCTCTTAAGAGAATCAAATAAATATGGGGTCTAAAGCTTTTTCGTCTTCTTCTTTTCTTTCGACATGTCCCAGTTTGGAGAGTCATTTTTACCCTGTACAAGAGTGGATACATTTATCGTCCCTCCTTTGGGCTGTTGTGTAAACTATAAGACATTATAGCATTTATTCATGCTGTTTAGGTGCCAATATTTTTACTGTTGTGCTTTATATTAAGCCTGTTCTTTTTTCTCATGTAAAGGATTCCGCAAGATATGTTGGGTCAATTTCACACCTCCGACAACATATAGGAGCAAAGAAAATCTAACATTTCCCCAAACTGTCACTGAACAGCGACAGGTATGTAAGCTGTGCCCCTGATGACACGAACTAAAGAAGGGGAAGCAAGCAGTCCAGCAGGCAAACCAGCCTCTAAGGGCTCAAACAGTACGGTAGAACCAGAGTACTGCTCCGAACATGTGGCAGCCACAATTTTCATCACACCGCCAGGAATCCGCCAACCCCTTTTACCCCTGACCTTGACTTTCCCTAGAACATCCTGAGAAGCTAGATCACTAGCATGATGGCACTGTTGCAGAGCCTGCACGACAGGCTTGGGAGCCTTTGACAGACAGTCCTGAGAAAACAACGTTTCACCATACTGGACAAAAAGCTCCTGGTAACACTTGCGGATCACGTTCATCCCCAAAACACCAGGCACTTTAGAAGGCGCCCCACCAGGCGGGTCTCTCACCACCAAGACACCACATTGGGGCATCAGTTTGCCCAAAAGTTGCACATCAAGCTCCAAATACCCAAGATAAGGGATCGCCAGACCGTTGGCAGCCTTAAGCTCCAACCAGTGGCAGGAACGGAGACGCTCCTGGCCCCAAGGCTCAAAATGCTGGCGGAAAAAACCCTCGGAAATCGTAGAGACCATGGAACCGGTGTCTACCAGACAAGGAACCTCCACACCGCCCATGTCCACATCTAAATGGGGACATGAAGAAATCAACCTAGAGACATCCGAATGGTGTAAAACAGCTTGTGAGCCAGTAGCAGCCCCACCCAAACTGTGGCTCTGCAGTTCGGTGGGCACTAGTTTTCCGACACCGGGGAGCGAGACTGCTGACCAGAGCGCCGATAAGGTCGTGAAGAGAACTGTGGACGAGAAGAGACACGCGGCCCATCACATTCACGTGCAAAGTGTCCTGGCTGATTACAGCGTCGGCATATTACAGGTCCAGGCCGTGATGGACGGCGGTACTGGTTGGAATCCTGTAGCTGAGCTATACTACCCATGAGCTGATTAAGCTGCTCTTGCTGATGCTTTAGCATCTCCCTCATCTCACTCACCTCAGACACAGAAGGGGATGGCACAGTAACCGGCAGGCCACCCTGAACACCATACTGAACACCATACACTGAAGGGACTGATTGGCTACGGCCTCTCACACCACCAGGCAAACCTTCACGCTCCCAGCGGATTGCCTCAGCTCTCACATTGAGCAAGGTGCAATCAGCTCCTGGAGAGTTTCCCCTTCTTGCTGCCTCCTGGAGAAGAAAGCCTGCTGAAGAGAGACATAAGACTCCGAGCACCCGTACAGTTCCGCTAAAATGGCAAGTATTTTAGCAGGATCCTCCCTCTCAACGGCAGAGCGATACTTTATCTCATCCTTAGCCTCACCCTCTAGGTGATCAAACAGGAAAAACGCCTGGTCGGACTGGGATAAACGCCGAGCCCTCATACTCGCCTGCACCTCCCCCATCCACTCACTCAATCCTATGCCTGTCCTTCCCCTAAAGACAGGACACTTCCTATCTCTAGGTACAAAAATTAGTCTCTCTGCTACAGAGGGACCAGAAGTAGAAGGGGCAACAGATGGTGTCGAAGAGGTAAATGGTAATACGCTAGGGCCAGCCTGTCCCTGACGCAACCGCTCATTATCTGCTTTTAACTGTGTGATCAGCTCTCTAAGTTCCTGTATTTCATCCTCCATGATTACTACAACCCCACTACACTACTAATATTGATTTAAAGGCACCACAAAAATCAAACCTGTAGTAGGCACCTCACCAAACACTCATAGGGATCCACTAGGAGCCACTGCTGTTTTGTCTCCAATTTTCTCCAACCTGCACAGGCCACCGCTGTCTTGTCTCCGAGCACTCCAATCTACACAAAAAAAAACAAATCAGACCACACGAAAAAAAAACAAAAACATACCTCTCAGCCGTCTTAAGACTAATCCTGCCGACAACGCCAAGTTTTGTGGCGAGGATAAAGTGCAGAAGGGAATTTAAACCGAATTAAGAAGAGAAACCGACAACGCCACCCGGGGAGTTTCACCCTGGGAAATAATTTGGGAAAGCACAAAGGCACACAGGTAAGTATACTCTTGACGGCCAAGGGTTTAAGAAAATATACAATTTATTATTTTAAATACTTTAAAATGATCACATTCATCCAAAACACCCATCAAAATAAAGAAAGTCGCTTGAAGGGCTGGAGCTGTGTGGATGGACAAGGCTAGGTGAAAAGGGGGGGGGGGGGGGGGGGCACCCCAACTTAAATACAAATTCACACCACCTGACATACGTGACCCACACACTCAGTGAAATGAGGAACCCGCTTCCCAGGACACAGCAGGCAGAGGGGGGTACCACCACCCAGTCACCAGCACCACCACCAGTCTCCAGCAACTAAAAAGAAAGAAACTAATTAATGGGCAAAATTACAATCAAGAAAAAGAAAAACATAATCCACAACAGAATCTATACACTAATCAAATCAAATCAGAACAACCAAGAAAAATAATTAGAATACAAAATTAACTAAACACCATTCAACCATATACAGGGGCCAGGCCCTGGTTAAAACACAGGCGCATTTACTAAAGTGGCTCTGGTGCAAAATGCAGATCACGCCAAGCATCCAACCACCAACACGCCGCCGTACACAGCGCAGCGTGGAGACAGCGTCGCAGAAAGAAATAAAGCAACGCAACTGAGGCGACGCTTCAGAGGCAGAGCCTCATCGGAGACAAACAGCGTGGAGACAGAACTTTCACCGGAAACAAAACAGCAGCGACTCCTAAGCAGCTGATCACAGCAACTCCTAATTACAGGGAAAACGCCGTTATTACTTTAAAATACTGCGGTTGCTGGCATGTACTAAAAACACACATACCTGTTTTAGGACACACGCTCGCGCAGGAGGAGGGAGGGAGAGAGAGAGACGACACCGGCTGTCGCTGGCATCCACCTGTGACCACACTAGTGTTAGCCATCGGACAGTATCAACAACGCCAAGTTAGAGGGGGGACACTTACCAAATAACCACGCCACTGCACATAAGGGAGCACGGAGCAGCACACAGAGTCACCCTACAATCACACAAATACCATGAGCACGCAGAAAAGTTTAAGCGACCAGTGTGATGAGACAGCGGGTAGCCATACCTGGCAGACCAGGTGACCTTGAGCCCGGAAATGACGCACCAAGGGCAGAGGTGCAAGAGAAAGAGCTGGTGGCAAAGTGCCCCTTTTATACTGGCCCACCTCATAACAGCCACCTGGTGTTAAGTATGGGCAGAGTCACCCAATAACCTAGCACCTCTACACTGCTACACAACGATAGCAACGATACATGCCTGCAAGGAAAGTTAACTTTTACACATATAAAAGTAATCCATTGCAAAATGTCAGCAGCAGATGGTGGATTTCATCAGTAGTTTTCAGAATAGATCAGAAAGGCTGAAGGGCTGATGAATGACATGCTGATATTTCTTAAATGTTACAAAAAAACATCATGCTGCAAGATTTACAGATTTTTGTTTACTGTCAAAATGCCACACATAACAGTACAATGAAGCTGCCATAAAAAGTACTAAAGCACACCAGCTCAATAAATAATATATAATACACAAGAAAATGTCCAGTTCCATTAATGTTCCAGCAGGTATTGTTAGTTTTATGCTTGTTTTTGTAATCTTTTCATGAAGAGACATGGTGCACTGCATTGATTTTCTTCTCTCAGGCATTCAGCTTCTCTTTCCTTTAACAAGGTTCTGTGTTCGCTGAACAAGTGGCAAGATATCTGTCAATCCAGAAAAAAAAAGCTCAGCAGCTTTCAACTCTGTCTGTCAAAGTAGAAATGTAATGCATACATGGTACATCATTATTGCAGTCAGTAACAGACGGTGCTCACTGAAAATTACTTGAAAATAATGCACATGGACAAGTGTAACAGATCTGTGAGGCTGCCTCATTAGAGTAGGAGGTGGACTGGTATCCTGCAGAGATAGCATAATCAAGACATTTATGCAATCAATGAGGAAGACCACAAACAAGCAAAAGAAAAGAAAAATAAATTATTACTTGGTTCTACTGAAGTTTTTTGCAGTACATTTGTTAAAGTTGTTTCTACAATTTCTGTCAGCTTCTATGAAATGTTAGAAATGTCTTTTCCCCCCGTAATGGACCCCATGTGGCCAGCAGGAGACAAGATACTAAGAGTCTTCACTGATAGCAGAGCTGAGATACGGTGGTTTAAGCTAAATGCTAACATCAGCAGCTAATGTTCTCACAGTGACAATACATGTTTAGTAGTTATAATATTTACCATGCACCATGTTAGCATCAGCATGTATAGCACAGATAGATTACTAATATTGACTGGATGAGGGGAATGTGGTTAGTTCTGTAGTTAGTATCATAAACCAAAGATGTGTGTACCAAATTTCATGAGAATCCATTTCCAGCCCAAGTATTTCATTTACAGTAATAATGAATGTTAACGACATCAACAAAGGACTCACGTTAAAAGGGTTTTTGTGGGCAAGATTTTCCTCACTTGAACCGAGGGTCTAAGGACAGAGGGTGTCACTCCCTGTACAGATTGTATATACAAATAAAATCTGATTTCATTTGATTTCATTTGAATGTTAAAATAATCTGAGCACAGTGCTATGTGGAAATTTCAAGCAGTGGACCAGAATTCTATGAAATGTTTTGGCTGAATGTAGCACATTTATACAGTCCAATTTAGCATTGAAGAGTTATGGCCTGTTACCTGCATCACGCCATTCCTTCAAATGTTTGGTTACCAATTACAGTTCAATCGGCTTAATCCAAGGAACCTACTGTACAATTGATTCTTCTACTAACGATTCAGGAGATATTAGCCGAAACGTAAAGTGCAGCTCACATAGTGGTGTTACTGAATACATGTTTTAATACGTTGAGCATATCTCCATGGGGCACCTGTGTACCTGTCATGCACACAACACCACACAGCTACAGATGTATCAGATGTAGAAACCATAGAACACGGTGGTATTAACAGTAACAAGGCCTTAGTAAAGGGCTTTACTCAGAATATTGTTGACTGCATCTGTCTCTTATCCAACCGCTTTTTTGGCTCTTTTTCATTACTAAAGAATAATTTTTAATGATCTTTTGATGATCTGCTAAACCAGTCCACCAGTAGGGCAAGTCTTTTTTGTGATCCTGTAAACGGAACCTCTTGTTGGAAGAAATTGAGACAAATTGTGCTGTCATGTGTCCAACAGGTAGTGAAGATGATGATTGTGGTGGTGTGTACGTTCGCAACCTGCTGGCTGCCCTACCATGTCTACTTCCTGCTGCACCAGTTCTTTCCTGACATGTTTGAAGAAAGGTTCATCCAGCAGGTTTACCTGGCCATCATGTGGCTGGCTATGAGCTCCACCATGTACAACCCCATCATCTACTGTTGCCTCAATGACAGGTTTGCCAGTACCTACACACACACACACACACACACACACACACACACACACATATGCACATGTACACACACACATGCACATGCACACACATCTTTTTGAAAGAAAGTGCAGTATTAAATATTTATGAAGTTTTTATGTTCTTGAATTGAATTAATTCAAATTAGATTTTCTGAAAAAGTCCCTATTGGACCATGCATTTCCAGCTCATGTGCCTTCCAACTGATGTCTGAGGTTATACTACTCTATATACAGTGAAACACTCACTGTCATTTGGCATTGTCATTTGCAGTATCTAATTAGTTTACCTTAATAATATAAGAGAAGTATAAATGTTCATGAATACAAAGCATAACAACATACCAATGTGAGACTATGCAGTAGTGATGTCTTACAGTAGCTTTACAGCAAATGAAAGAGTGAATGTGAATGGCAACAGGACTGTTTTTCATTCATGCTGTTGCTCATGGTATTTCAGACTGGGTCATTATCTGAGTTGTAAATTTATAGTATGATTACTAATTAATTTCCTCCTTTGGTGCAGCATTTCATTACAGATTCTGCATTCAGCATTCAGGAGCACTTGCTATTGTAAATTATCATTATACAATAGCCAATGGGTTCTGAGATTATACTTTTCATAACTTCATAAATTGATTAATCTCATCGTCATTCATTAATTACAATTAGAATATAGCTCACTGATTGGTGATTCTATTCTCATATGCCTGTCAGAAAAAAGTCATTAGGACCAAAAAAGTAGACGTGTTGGGAATATGTTCACTTTTTTCTTTTTTATGACAGACAACTCATCATGAGGGAAAAAGCTTATTCTCTTGTTTAGAAGCAGTCATATGCATATTGCTGCCTTAGTGTCACGCAGCGGAACAGTCACCTGGCAGCAGGCTGCTCGTGTTCACTTTGAGATCACTTGTATGGAAAGAACCTCCACACCTCAAAGCCTTCACACATGTTAGCAGTAAGCAGAAATTCCAGGTTTTTAAACCCATTTCTAAAAGTGGAAAGCTGAATCCCACTGCAAACATCAACACTTTGCTCTCCAACTGTCACGTTATCAGCATTCTGCCTGTCAAGAAAAATGTCAATGGCTGTAAAGATTGCTGTCAGGCAAAATAAAGACAGATGGTTAACTCTGCTTGTTGTCTTTAATTAATCATCTCCCATTGTTTTCCACGTCGGCTACCTGTTCATTTTCTTTGTGCTGTCAGAGAAATGAGATTTCACAAATTTAGTCCTAAAAAATGAAAATATGTGTGCTGGACTGCAGTGAGCTGAGGTGTAGTCATCATTCTTTACAGGATATCCATTGGTTCTGTCTCTATCAACTCAAGATCTAAATTCAAATGCATGTCCTCTTATTATCCTTCTACATCTCTCTTCTTATCGTTTCCCCTTCTTCACTTCTCTCCCTGGTTATGTGTGTATGTTTGTGTGTTTACTGAGCTGGTGTTTTCTATGCAAGTCAAATTATTTTTCATGTTTCACCTGCCAAACATCAAGTACTGGGAAAATTAGTCTTTCAATAAAGGAAGATCCTAAGAAAGAGACCAATCTGTGCTTTTCTTGCACAGGTTTCGTGCTGGCTTTAAACAAGCCTTCCGCTGGTGTCCCTGTGTCCCACGAAGTTCTTACGAAGGCCTGGAACTCAAGTCCACTCGCTACTTTCAGACCCAGACAAGCGTTTACAAGGCCAGCCGGATGGAAACCACCGTATCCACTGTTCTCCAAGTTGGAGACAACATGGAGCAGCCCAAGGTCAAGGCAATAGCAGGTCCAGGGCCTGATGGGGTTGTGGTCGGACATAGCTCCTCCCTGGACCTCACCTCTAATGGGTCATCGTCCCGAAGCATCTCCAAAACAGTGTCAGAGACATCAAGTTTCTATTCCAGTAACAACCTGCAGGAACAGACCTCAAACACAGCGGAGACAGAGTGAGTTGGCTGCGTGTATTCCCGTAAAAGCACAGCATGAATATGTGAGTTTTACTGCCAGTGACTGTGGTGGAGTTTTAGTGCTCATCATGTCATGTTAGGTTGTCTGTTAGGTCATCTGTTAGGTCATTTGAAAGTGAGAAAAATGCTCATGAAGCTCACACTGAATTACTAACTCCCATTAAGAAGGTTTACTCTGTGCCAAAAAGTGATGTCAAGCACTTCAACAACAATGAGCACATTGCAGTTCAAAAGTCTGACTGAAGCAGATATTGGCGTATCCAAATCCTCACAGCCTCTGCTTGTCACACCAGCCTTCTCATGGCAGAATCAAGGTTCACACATCCGCAATCACACAAGCTGTGCGACTTCACACAGTCTATTTTGGAGTGGAGATATAACATGAGACCTGCATGCAGACACAGAGACACTGTTTTCTGAGACAGGCCTGGCTCTCTCCCTGCAAAAACACAAGCTGATGTATGGTTCAGAACACAGCCTAAACTCTGAATTTCCACATTTGTGAATGTGAGAGCTGATCAGGAGTTCATTTCTTTGAGCTCCCCTGAGCAGGACTTCCTGATCCATCCAATGTGCAAGATCTGTCTGGTAAGGAAGTGTTCTGAAGATTTCCTGCAAGTGTTAGCGTCCATTTCAGCTTTCATCCTGAACAAAGTCAACAGTTGACGCCATCTTCTCCAAAACATAGAAGAAGAGGCAATGGTAAAACTCAAGTGAAAACTAAAACCAAAACTGCCCAATATGAGACCTCAGTGGCAGATGTATGACGTCACCAAACCCAAACAACACAGGTGTGTCGCAGTATAGTTTCATAGAAATAACCCGTCTGTGTAAAACACTCCACCTTTATCAGTCTCATGACATGATGAGACAGGTTATATGATACGAGTGCAAGGCACCACTTTCAAACTGTGAAATATTTATCACTTTCAACAGCTGCTCTACCCTTCCGCCTGAGAGTAACATGCACTGTGCCTTAATGCAATTTGGCTGGATTACATTTATACCTAACAAATGTACCTTCAGTATACACTTAAGTTTCTTGTTGCCTGTTTAATTTGTGTGCATTGTCTTGGTATTGGTATTTGGTATTTGTACTACCAAGTATTCACATGTAAATGTGCTTTTGCTCCATCCCAATGTAATCCAGTCATATAAGATGCATGTTAACATCAGGTCTAAAGGGCTTCATAGATGTTGCAGCCTAGAATGTGAACAAGCAGCCTATGAGCTGTAGCTCTCAAATGTGCAGTGTGCCTTGCTGCATAGCATAATGTCTGTAAAAGACTCTGCTGTGGTCCAGGAAAGGGAAGGTTAGGTAACACTGGTTACAGAAGCCTGCTGGGACAAACTGTCTTAACCTCCTACAGGGGTAAACACACATACACACACACACACACACACACACACACACACAGATAAAAAAATTACAAGCTTGACATGAGGTTTAAGAAAGAATATATGAAGCTTGTTTCACAGTGACTGTGGTTGTTATGCACTGAAAAAAAAAATTCAGTATTCTCATTAGATCCTTATTCTTAGATATTCTTTGCAGTGGGCACACACAACAGATGTACTTACATATAGTGCGATCACCTGTTGACGCCCGTCATTCGACTTTCTCACAGACACACATAGATGCCATAGTCCTCCTCCTGACTCCTGGTTTATTTTCAGCGCACAAAAGCTGTTGTTATAAATTCCAGTGTCAGCTGACATGAAACTTAGAAGCATGTGAAGCAACTTGGCTTTACTGGAATCACAATGACAAGCAGTACTACATCACTGTATTCACCTACAAGCTAACAAAAAAATATTTTGTGACATGGAAACATATCTGACACTAAAGTACCAGGAGGTTGCATTCAGTTTAAGGAGAAGTTGAAGGATACACAAGGACATGTTGTTTGGGCGGGTCATGAGTTCAGTGATCTAACACTCATCCAATGCTCTTTAACATTAACATACTCAGGTGAGTGATAGTCACCATTCAAGTAGTCTAAAGTACTTTTACTACAATTATAATCAAGGGTCTAACAATAGATAGATAGAGGAGAGTTCTCTGTTAGAATTAAGAATTAGTGCATTTCCCACAATTCTATATATATTTGAACATTTAAAACATAGTTTTGAGGACTTGACATTTAAATTCACATTATTTAGAGGAATAGTCTGATTTCTGTGAGACTGTCACACCACTTCGTTTTGGTCAGTTACTTTCTGTTTCCTGTTTTCTGCTGACTGGCTTTAAACACATCTACCAATTGGAATTAAGTATTTTCCAGTATTAGTGAGTAGGTTAGCTTCTAGTGGGGAAAAATTACAAACCCAAACCATGTTTATGTAAATACTGTGATTAGAGCAATAACTGAAGCTGTAACATGTGCTATGGACTTGTTGGTGTTTGTTAGTGTTTGCAAAAAGCCTGCTATTGTCCATTGCTAGACTTATTTCTATATATCAGTATGGTAAGTGTCTAGTATAACTCTGTGAGTCTGTATGTCATGCTCAAGTGTTATCTTGTAGTGTTATCACTGCAGTATTGCATATTGAATGCTAAAATGACAGTGACAGATGTATTTCTCTATAACAGGTGTGGGCCCCATAGCAACAGTGTCCCCAACTACATATATTGTATGACATTGGATTGGATTGGAGGAAGGCTTTATTTGTCATTGCTACAGTACAACGAAATTGCAACACCAGTTTGTCCATACATATAATACATATAATATGACAAGGGGGAGTAGACAGGACACGGTCAATTATAGCACATATTCAGTACACTCTACAACATGAGACACATCACTTGCAACCAGGGGAGGGGGGTGGTGTTGCATATTAACATGGGCCTACAGTAACATGTAGGGCAGGCTATAGTGCTACCTTACATGAATGCAGGAGGGTTCATTCACTAACTCATGATTGGTGCATGCAAATATATGATATCGTTTCCCCACCCACCTCAGATAAGTCTGGAGACCACTTTCCATGATTCAGCTGACTGAAGAAATGGACCTTTCATTTTTCAAATATTCAAAATCCAGTCGATCACCCAATTTATTTAAAAGCAAGTCGAGTCTGCAAGTTTCTCGTAGCTTCTCCTGGCAGGAACAGTGACACACAATGAACCTTTGGGCATTGTTGCCTGTGTTTTTGTTTTTTGAGCAGAAGCACTCAAATATTGCCCTAAAATAATATTGTTTATTTGCTGCCTTTCCTATAGGAATAGGAAAGGCAGCAGACCTTTTCAGTATCATCTCAACCACAGAGCTCCAAATAGAGTGAGGAGGGAGAGAACCAGAGCATTACAGCTCACGTCATTAGAATATAGTTATCTGATTACAGTATAAACAAGACTTGCACCCTTGATGCCTCCGGGATGTGATGATTTGGAATTGGAGAGCTGGGAAAGGGAAATGTTCCTCGTCTTCATGTATTTCTGCAAGTAAATTAGCTCATACAGTAAATGTACAATACTGCAAATGCCTTGGTTGGGGCTGTATTTTTCTATGAGGCTAAGCAATCATTTCAGTTCACTAGACCAGCACATTATTAGTGTTACATTCAAAACTGATATGTCATAGCCATAGCTACTCCCATTACCATAATCCCAGCAATGGTCATATCTATGGCCATGTGCATAGTCTGATAAAAGCTCCAACCACAGCTTGTCACAATGACAGCCACAGCCACATTCCCATGTAGCTAACTGCAGAGCCATTAGGTATACATAGGTATAGCTATCCATTAGGTAATACATGTCAACTGCTGTGGATCCAACTCAACTCAACAATGATCACACAGTTACACACTGTGGAAAAGGCAGCAGTTGGGGGCTATTAATAACTCACTATTGTAACTAATTACATGATGCAAAAAGCCCCCTAAATCACTGGACACACTGGACCTTTAAAAGAAAACATCTAAAATACAATTTTACGTAGGAAAATGTATCGTCATTATTGTTTCTACCCCAGTGACATCCAGTGACCTCTTCATTTCATCTTGTAGGGGGTTGACTTGTGCAGAAGGTTTCTCTTAAAGCCACAGCCTAAGAGGAACAAAGGTAGGTTAGAATTAGACAATCAGGGCTGTAATTTATGTAAAGCCCTCACAAGGATAATAATACAGTGTTTGTGTTAGTTTACTTTCAGTGTAATGTGACAGTTTCCTCCTAACCTGTAGACAGAATGTGACTCAGCCACATGAACAGGGTTTAACCAATCATATCAGGCTCTTCAATATGAATCTTGAATTAATTTGTCAGTGTATGGTTAAAAATCATATAGAATCTGATTCCTAATCCAGACCATCAAATTTAATTATAGGGACAAATGACAGGCCTGTTATTACATGACATATCTAGAGGATCTATTAAAATGTAGCATCAGCTGTCTGAGCCAGTGGCAGGAATGTAGAAGTGTAGTGAGCACTGTGAATGTACCCTCCATCATCTCAAAATCTTTTTATTTATTTATTTTTAATTTGACAGCGGTATCCAAATCATAACCAGAAAGCCAGGAATAATCAACAGCCTGCATCCTGAATATAAAGTATGTTCCCTCATCCACCCATCACTTGGACAGGTCAAGTGGAGGGGGTGAAGAGAGGCTGGAGCTTTAATGAATGTGTAATCAACTTTGTTCAGTGAGCGCTCTTTAAATGAGTGTACCACAGGCTCTCTCCCTCTCTCTCACACACGTACACACACACACACACACACACACACAGCCGTCGCTGATGAGAACTGTAGCGATGGAAACAAAAGATGCCAGCTTGTTGCTGAGGAGAGGCACCAGGCAGGCTACACAGCGGGGTTGATAAGTGCAGATCGGTGCACTTATCTACACAGTGACCGAAGTATATGAGAGTGCCACACATAACTAATCATTCTGTGTCCTTGCATTCACTGATGCATCACTCATAGTGCACTTCACTGAGAAAAAATTGTCCTTTATATGAATATGTACACGGTAATGCTTCATACAAAGTTAATGACATGAGTATTTATAGTATATGTTTATTTAGTGTGAGTATACAAAGAGAAATAGCAGGCGTCAAATATAAACCAACAGCCTACAATATATAATCAATGTGAAGATGTTCATTCTGCAGGCTCAGTATTGTTGCTTTGTGAAAATACTACCTACTCTCTGGTTTTCTTCTTGCATAAATATCAACCTTTCCAGTAGTCTCTATTGGAATTCTACTTTTGAATGTGATTTATATAATGAGCTGAAACGAGAACTCATCTTGAACCATGATATAGAAATGTCTGTATCTGTGTTTTGTTGTACAGTTAATGATTCCATGGCAAGATGTAAAGTGTCACAGCACATGGTACTCTGGGAGGAAAAGTAATAAAATCTAAAAAAAATGGTTCCAAGAGAACCAAGCCAGGCCAAGTCTGAGCAGTGGAAATGAGGCAAATTCATTCAGAACACATCAGTGCTCCTTTATTACAATAAACACACAATGCAGCTGAAATAGTTCCCAGTGAATACACTATGTACTGCTGTTACTGAAGTCATCTTCAGTCAGAACAAATAGCCCGGGGCCTGAGTGAGTGGCAAGAAAGATTAATGTATTGTTGATTTTGGTCTTCTGGGGGTTTGTTGACAGTAAGAAAAAACATACCACAGCCTTATCCTTTAAAATGCTGACTGTCTGCTTTGATTCACATCCACAAGATTTTATTTACCATTAAAGTTGAACAGTCAGCATGTCATTTCCAATGGAGTCCAGTGTGTTAGAATATAAAGCTGATGTCTATGAATACTGTACATAAAGAAGAGATGTGAATATAAAACATATAGACTTCTGTAATGTACTGATGTTGTTTCTATCATGCCTACTTATTCATGAAAGGGATTTAGGTTGAGACAGAATTTATAACCCTGCTTTTGCAATTTGAAAAGAAAAAAAAAGTTCATGTTGTTCATGTACTGCTCTGAGGTGACGTGTATCTTTTACTCTCCATTTGCTGTGGGTGTTTTTACCTGTGCTCTTTTAATGTATTCTATTAAAGAAAAATAGTGATGATATCACCACATCAGGTCTATGTTCATTTCAAGGAACAAAGCAAGTCCTGCCATACAGCTTCAGTAATGTTCACAGAGATGTGCCACGGCTCACTCTTAGCTTTGTGAATCCTGACACACACACACACACACAGATGAGGAAGAGTACAAGAGGTTCCGTGTATGTGCTTAAACATGCGAAGAACAACAGAGCCTCAGTGTGTTGCTCAAAACCGATGAAAACATGTCCTTTGCTGCGATGCTCCTTTAGACACAGCACACCACATGCATAATAAACTGAGCTGAGCTGTACCAACACCAAGACACTAACTGGCATGTATGTGTGACAAGATTACAGTTCATTATGTACTTTTTATAAAGTAAGTGGAAAGCAACAATGAAATGAAAAACATGGGACACAAATTAATGAGTTGAATGAATCTTTGGTCTGACCTGAGCTTCAGTGTGTTTGAACTTGGGTACTTTGATTGGATGGAAACATGGGCAGGACTCCGTGGAACAGTCCTAGAATGGTTCAGGTCCTACTTGGAGGAGCGGAGTTATTTTGTGACCATTGGAAGTAATCAATCAGATCGAGTGGCTATGACATGTGGGGTTCCTCAGGGGTCAGTTCTTGGACCCCTTTTGTTCAGCCTATATATGCTGCCTTTGGGTCAAATTCTGCAGAATTCTAATGTCAATTATCATAGTTATGCAGATGACACACAGATATATCTTGCGCTGTCCCCAGATGACTGCAGTCCTATAGAGTCATTGTGTAACTGTCTAGAGCAAGTCAAAAATTGGATGAACCAAAATTTTCTTCAGTTAAATCAAGAAAAAACTGAGGTAATTGTTTTTGGCAATAAAGAGAAGAGGGTTGCTGTCAGTAAACACCTTGAGTTACTGTCTCTAGAAACTAAAGACCAAGTCCGAAACCTTGGCGTGTTGATAGACTCAGATCTGACCTTCAAGAGTCACATAAAATCAGTCACCAAAACAGCCTTCTACCAACTTAAGAACATATTCAGAGTTAAGGGCTTTATGTCCCAAACAGATCAGGAGAAGCTGATCCATGCTTTCATCTCCAGTAGACTTGACTACTGTAATGGTCTTTTGACTGGACTCCCCCAAAAAAGTATCAAACAGCTGCAGCTCATTCAGAACGCAGCAGCTCGAGTTCTGACCAGAACAAAGAGATCAGAACACATCACCCCAGTTCTTAACACTGGCTCCCAGTCAGCCACAGAATAGATTTTAAAGTTCTGCTACTAGTTTACAAATCACTGAATGGTTTAGGCCCACAATACATAAATGACATGCTAGTAGAATATAGACCCAGTAGGGCTCTGAGATCTACTGACTCAGGTCAGATAGTGGAGCACAGAGTTCAAACCAGACACGGTGAAGCAGCATTTAGCAGTTATGCTGCTCACAACTGGAACAAACTACCAGCAGGACTGAAATCAGCCCCAACTCTTAGCACTTTTAAATCCAGGTTAAAAACTTTTCTATTTTCACGTGCTTATGGCTGAGCTCTTTTAAAGAACTTTTAAAGAATTTTTAATCATAATCCAGTGATTCGTTTATTGTTTTAAATTGTTTTCAAATTTGCTATTTTAATGATTTTAAATGACATTCTGATGTTTTTAATTCAATTTTCTTCTCTTTTTAATTTTTTATTTCTATTGCTATTGCTTGTCTTAATGTCAAATGTTTTTCCTTGCCTCTGTAAAGCACTATGAATTGCCTTGTGTACAAATTGTGCTATACAAATAAACTTGCCTTGCCTTGCCCTGAAGGGAATTGAAGGAATGTCTGTAGCAGCTGTAGCCAACATGTGCTAAAAACAAGAGGAAACAGCTAGCCAGGTTCCGTCCAAAACTAACGAAATCCTCCTACCAGCACCTCTGAATCTCACAAATTAACAAGAACTACTCTATTGTGATATGCAGTAAAATAGCTAAAACATGCAAACCCACAGTATTGTTCTTTAAGGCCACTGGATAAGGAAGTACCTCCAATCATATGAGAAATAAACCAGAGCCAATGAATGCTTTTTAATAAAAGGTCATATTTATCAGGTCTGCTGTCAGCGTTTGGGAAGCTCAGCCCGCCACTGCATCTGCTTCCTGTCATTTTCCATACCAGTGCAGAGAGATTCAGCGAGGGGACTTGCACTGAAGTGTGTCAGAGGAGCCAGAACCTCCAGGCAGCACAATCTGTGTTTCTCTTCACATTTTCCCATATTAAACACTAACATTAAACCTGACGTGTGTGTGTTTTGTTTTAGTGTTAGCCATGTGGGAGCAACATGTTGGAAATATATGCATTTCCTCTGAAATGGCTTTACAATTAGATCCTGCTTATCAAATGAATTATGTAACTCGTCTTTAATAATTACCGTTTTATTCAAACAGACTTTTTCAAATGGTTGTGTGGCACTATAAAATATGGCTAAGTAATTTCAACTGACCAACTCATGTGGAACTGATCGTTACGTCAATCTAGAATATGTACGGTGTTGGGTCAGAGCCTTGCCAAGGCTCATAAACTCAGCATAGCAGTGGTTGGGGAGTGACAATAATGAATTCTCTTATGGAGAATGGCGAGTCAGATAGATGCTGAAGTGAAAGTGGCACTTCTGAAGTGCATGTGTATAAATGAGAGCAGTATGGCAGCACAGAGCAGCACAGAGCAGCACAGGCTGAGGTAAAGATTCAAAGGATGCACTGGATACAGTGCATGTATGTAGTATGTTGCAGTGAGAAGAGATGCAGAATGATTAATGAATGAACTTTTGAGCTGACTGCTTGAGAAGTAGCTCACAGGAAATCACTGGGCACATCTATGAATATGGTGTTATTTTTATTCTCCCACTCTTTCTCATACACATTGACATTAAAGCTGCACTCCATTGATTAGGCAGCAGATACAGCACAACCACAAATCTCTTTTTATTCCATACTCCCTCCTCGCTAAAACATGATGCCTCCATCGACAACAATACAACTCAACTGATGACTGAAGAGCCTTGAGAAATACTGTACGAAGAAAAATACGGGATAGAATGAGAGCTTAAAGAGTGAGAGAGGCAGGTGATGGGATCAAGACAGAGGTAAGAGAGAGAAGTGTTGGAAAAAATAACGGAGGAGGAAGGAAGGGGGAAGAAAATGAGCCTGGGGAGTTTTCATGGAGGTTGATTATCACATCTCAGGTACTCCCTGGGTAGCACCTGCAGCCCAGCAGCTCAGGATAATACATTGTGAGTCTCTCCAAACATCCCTCTACCACATTTGGTGTAGGGTGTCAGTGGGGGCAGATTTGACAAAGACAGGCAACAGACTGCTGCCTGATCGTCACAGGAAAGATGGATGTGTTTCATCTTTAATCATTTAGTGTGTGTGTGATTTGTTGCACATTACTGAGGACCATAATAGCCCTATAAGAACATAGAGCTGACAGTGGTGGTGGTGGCTGGTGGCTGTTTGCGAATGAAATAATGAAGATATGAGTGTGTGAGAGCAGCATGAACATACTGAAGACAGCAAGAGAATGATGAAGAGATGCAGGTGTGCTGCTGTGCTATGGCATAGATGTTGACTAGCTGATGATTACATGGCTGAGCATGTGAGAGAGGAGAACTGTACTTATATATTGCCTTTCTAGACTTCTGACCACTTAAGGCCATGCAAGGTGCCGACTGCCCATCAATTTTTTGGGACATAACCATTTCTACACATTCACACATCGATGGCGGAGCCTTTGGGAGCAATTTGTAGTTACGTATCTTGCTCAAGGACACAAACTGGAGAAGCCGGGGACTGAACATGGACGACCTGCACTACCGACTGAACCGTACCTAAATTCTGAAAGGCAGGATGGAAAGAGAAATAAACTACAGGCCCAGGGCCGGTCCTAGCTATGGGCAATGTGGGCGGCCGCCCAGGGCGCATTCTCCGTGGGGGGCGCACGAACGCCCGAAAAAGCAAAAAACCTCGGTAATTTTCGAATCCGCTCATTAAGTTAGCGGAGCGGGCGCCCCGGGAGCGGGGTGTTGACAAGGCAGAGGGGGGCGTCGGACAGACCTATGGGGGCGCACGCATCCAGGGGCGCACGGCGCATCCAGGGGCGCACGGGCGGCCGTTAGGGCGCCGGAGAAAATATTCGCCTCGGGGGGGTTCGCCCAGGGCGCAAATGTGGCCAGGACCGGCGCTGTACAGGCCTAAGCATGTCAAATACTCTTCCTGACTGAACTTTTGCTCGAGACTCATACAGTTGTATGTGGTATTCACATTATGTGGCGATGTTTATTTGGCTCCACCAACACTAATTGTTCTACAGCTGGACTGGAACTGGATTATCTTGAAGGCGTTCTCATATATGCAGAGCACACTCTATGGTTCAACTCATCTCAAACCATCGCAGTTTAGGTCAGGTGACTGTGAAAGCTGATGCATCACTCTGCTTCTTGGAGCCACTACCTCTGAACAACACAACTGATGATCTCAAACACATAAAGAAGACAAGACATTATACTACTTAACTTTTAACAAGACACATCTGTTAACTGAGAATCATTCCAGGTGATGACCTCATGAAGCTGATTGAGTTCAGTTACTACTTTATCTGTTTTAGGGACTAAAAAAAACAGGGACAAGAACAAGACTTTTGGGTTATAATTAAGTTTGATGTTCGAGAGTCTTCATTTAATTCTCTTATTTTGCCTTGTTGCAGTGGTCAATTCAACATATAGAGACACATTCTCTATGGAGGATTGGATGAGTAACTGTTCACAAGTGGACACCAACCTGCTGATGACACTCAGTGCTCAGTTGTAACTTGTAACTTGTTTAACCTTTTGAGTACATCTTGTTTGAAGCCTCACACTGACCAGGTACTGTTGATGGATTGTTAGGTGTTGTCTTGGTCTCATGATGTCAAAATGTGAACAACATGAAGAGTGTTGGAAGAAAAAAATATTTGATAAACTTTGTAATTTCTGTACCTTGAGCTAAAACTTCCACACATCAGCAGTGTATGCATTTCTGTTAAAAGGACGTGTTTGTGTGTTAGATCAATACAAATGTTCGCATATACACTGTCTAACCAAACATGGATGATCTCCAGCTGGGGGGACAAAGTGTGTCCTTCTGATGTACCACCAGAATATCAACTTGATGAACTCTTGGGTATAAGAAGCTCCTTCAATTAAAGAACAAACTTCTAATTTTGCCATAAGCTGAAAGCCATTCATCCAATTCTTGCACAGTCATACCTAGAACCTGTGGGTGAATTCACTGCAGGAATTCCATTGAAATGAACTAATTATGCTGCCAAATGTCTCAGCTTAGATCACTGGCGTGACTAGGCCTGAAGCATGCATTCAGTCAGTCCAATCTGTGCGTCCACATTAGTGTGTAAGATTATTGTATGTTTTTGCATTAATGGAAGCGTAAATTTGTCTATGAGTAAGTAATTGTGTGTCCCCTCTGTGTGTGTGTGTCTGCCTGCCTCTCTCTCTCTCTCTCCCTCCCCGCCCGTCGCCGGGTGGCGCGTTACTTGGATAATTGTGGCAATTCTAGAGCAACGAGCGCTTATGACTAAATGCCTCTAAGTCAAAATCCCGCCTAGACGTAACCATACCATAGCGCTGCAGATCTTTTGTCGGGCAAGGGCGCGGGCCCCACCAACCCCTGCCCCCGGAAAGTCCACAGCTAGTCTACCAGGGGCACAAACCCCCTCAGCTGTACCAGGGGCACGTGACTCCTGCCAGTGGGGCTATTGGTGTATAACCCACGGGATGGTGCTTAAGAGTGGGTACGCAGGTTCGGCAGGAGAGCCTGGTCCAGGGGGGTTGGTTGGTTGGCCCGTACACAAGGGAGGAGGTCAGGGGCTCTCTGGAGTCGAGGTTTGCCTAGGGAGGAGTGCACGCTCCTGGGTGTGAGATGAGCGATGGCAGGGCCTGCTCCTGGTTCCTGGAGATGTCTGAGGCCACCTATGTCCGTCCGTCCGTCTCTGATGACATCATAGTTACTTTGCTTTGATATTTTGGAATTTAGAATTTAGAAGCAGAATCCAATGAGTCCATTGTTTTTTGGCTTTGATCTTGGTTGTGGCCCTGCCTGTCTGTGAGTGAGTGAGGGAGTGACTGACTGACTGATTTCAAGAAGTTAACTTAGTTGGTGAGTCAATAGTAGTAGTACCAGCAGTAGCAGTACCTCCAGGAGAGAGGGGGCTCTTTGGAGCTGAGGTTTGCCCAGGCCGGAGCTTGCGCTCCTGTGAGAGGAGGCATGGGAGGGCCTGGTTCCTGGAGATGTCTGTCTGTCTGTCTGTCTGTCTGTCTGTCTGTCTGTCTGTCTGTCTGTCTGTCTGTCTGTCTGTCTCTCTCAATAAAATCATGTGTTCATCTTCTGTAAAACTTGTTTACTTTGCTTTAGAACTTAGAACCAGAATCTGACATCATAGTTCTTTGGCTTTGATCTTGCCTGCCTGCCTGTGAGTGTGTGAGTGACTGACTGATTTCAAAAAAATTAACTTATTTGCTAAGTTAATTTTATTATTATGATTAGTATTTTTATTATCATTACTAGTAGTAGTAGCAGCAGCAGTAGTAGTATCATTAGGCTCCTCACGGAGGTCTGACCTCCAGGAGGGAGGGGGCTCTCTGGAGCCGAGGTTTACCCAGGGAGGAGTGCACGCACATGAGAAACTGAAGGACTATCATTTCACTTCACTGTCATCAGCATCAATGCCTCCATGAAAGAGGTTGCCTCCTGAATAGTGCACAAATCTGTTATCTCTGGTGTGGGAGGGTTGCACTCAACAAGCTGAAGAACTTGCAGTATAATCTGCCTTACCTTTAATTAAATATGGACACTATGAAATGAAATGATTGCAATCAATTTTATTGAGTTTTGGGCTCCTGACCTTTTCTCTACCACCAGGATGAGGTCAACTTTTGTGCTTTAAAATAACAGCTATTGGACGCATTGTGATGACTTCCGGTACACACAGTTATCACGATGAACTGAGGGCTGTACCCAAAGGATTTACTAGTCAACTAGCACATTTAATGAAACAATATCAATTGAAAACAGCACATTCATTTTTACATCATTATCATATATTATTATACCACAAGACAATGTCATTTTAAATTCCTTTATCCTGCAGCTGTCATCTTTTGAACCAGAGATACACAACAGGCATCACACACACGATTAAAAGGATTTAAAGGAAAGCAGAGCTCACTGTTGAGAAAACAGATACTGGTGGCACAACATCCTTTACCTCTGGAACTTCAGACGTTCCACTTCCATCTCCTGGTGTAAAGTGTGGCTTCATCATGTTTACATGGCACAATCTGTTTCTGCGTCTGCGGCCGGGAGTTTGAATGATAAAGTTAGTGTCACTGACTTTCTTCTCCACAACATATGGACCGGAAAATTTCGCAGATAGAGTAGAACCAGAGATAGGAGAAAGAATCAAAACCTTGTCACCAGGTTGAAATGAGTGGGCCATGGCTTTCTGGTCATAGTGTTGCTTCATTTTCACCTGAGAGGA
Source organism: Larimichthys crocea (assembly GCF_000972845.2). Classification (NCBI taxonomy): domain Eukaryota; kingdom Metazoa; phylum Chordata; class Actinopteri; family Sciaenidae; genus Larimichthys; species Larimichthys crocea. The sequence continues at coordinate 49,171,481 of NC_040013.1, read as the reverse complement.
GGATAGAGACTGCAGACGAGCTCTGAGTTTCATCACATATTCAGTAGGTGGAGATCATACTACGTACTGACTCTTTTTCCTGAGCCTCCAACTGAAGGCGAGCTAAGCGAACCTTGAGTTTAGAATTTAGACTGGATCCCTGAGAGTGTGGAGGAGAGAAAGGGTCAAAAGGAGGTAGTGTAGCTGCTGCAGATCTCCCAGCATGGTCTGCAACAACCCATCAACCCATAACCTAGTGTGATAACAATTACTTTCTGTGTGCACGAATGTATGGGGTACCCCAGCCTTACCTCAGTTCTATCCCCCACCACAAACCTTCATAGAGCATCAGTAGGCCGTCAAGCAAAGACAGACAGAGAGAGAGAAAGAGAGAGAGCACTCTTTCCTGCATGCCATTCCCCATCTCTCTCTCCCCACATTCATGTCACTCTTCAGCTGTCTCTATCAAAAATAATTAAAAATAAAAGCTTGAAAAGGCCAAAAAAAATTATTTAAAAAAATAAAATAAAATATTGTTCAACAACAGCTCAGTTACTGGCAGCAGTTCTGGCTTACTCAGTAGTAAGAAATAATACAGGGAGATCCCTGTAGAGATGGCAGGCTGATAGTGAATAGAGCTAAATGTCAGGAAGACGAACTGCTGCACGCTTGGTGCAACCACTGAATCATCTGTAAAATGGTGGCACTGCACTAAATGTCAAATAAAAACTTCTCTCCAAATCACCAAGAGTGCACACGACTAGTGTTTAAATAATTGAACTGTAGGCAAAATTATTCCATCTGTCCTACAGGAAGTGCAGAGAAGAAGGAGAAGATGATAGTGAAGATGGTTAGGTTAGCAGCACATTGGAATGCAGGGCATGAAGGCCCTGATGTGGATTACAAATATAGCAGACTGTGACTGTGATCCTACAGACATGCTGTATTTTCTGTTTAGGAGCAGGACTAATTGATTATTCAGCAGATATATCAAAATTAAAAATATCATCTATACATCATCACACACTATAAGTCTAGAGCTCAACAGCCAATATTTGACCTGTTCAAATAAAGATTTTATAATCATAAAAGATCCACACAACTCGTAGCTACACATCTTGACTCCATCATGCACAAGTCAAGTCTGTTTCTGGTGATAGAGCCTATCCAAGGCTTCATCATTCATTTCGCAGTGTGTTGCTCATAGATTTCTCTCTTTGTCATTGTCATTTGTCAGCTAGGCTATAATGTCAAACAAACAGAATGCTGTTAATCTCCTGTCATACATATTTTATAAATATTTTTACACTGGCCTTGAAACAAGCGCTTGGCCAAATTCTGAAAATTTTCTACTGTGAGGCAGTAATCCAGTGAATATCCATCTAAGGGTTCCCTTTTTTAGCTGTGACTGCTACGACTGACTGTGACATGCCCTAGTGTTGCAGTACACTCCTGCAGTATATCTACCCTGGCTCTTCACTCATCGGCACATTGTTGTTCGATACAGGGATGAGGGCTTTGCTAAGCTCCTGTGATTTGTGTGTCTTTGTGTTCTTCTATGCTAGTCTGTGTTTATTCTGCCTCAGTCTCCCTGCCCTCTATCTGCTTTCAGCTACAACTCCAAGTCAAGTGTTTGAGTTTTGGAACAGCAACCAGAAGTTCTATAGCTCATTTGGTGTTAGTTTAGAGCAGCGGCCATGTTAACAGAATATTTTCCATCATTGTCTGATTGATGGCATATAGTAGGGATTTTGTTGTGAGGAGGGTTCTGTGGTTTCAGGATTACCATGTGCATCTGCTTCTTGAACTTCCTGTAAACATGTATTTATTGTCTCTGTTCATCTTGTCTCGATATTATCATGATCAAGCCGTCTCATTATCATAACGGGACTTTTCAGACCCTGTCTGAACCCTGTCAGACAACCAGAAGGTTTAATGCAACACTCCAGCATCCAAACTAAAGCAAGAAACTTTATTTGAAGTTTTATATGTAAGAGATACAGATATATACATACTGAACATATACATAAAAAGGTGCAACCCCAAGATACAAAGAGTTCACAGCTTACCATTCTGCTTGAATTAAAAAATAATGCCATTAGAGGCTCTGGTTTTTGTCCAGTGTTTGCCACCTTCTGACTTCTGTGATGGTTTGAGTATATATCATGACACTGTCAAGAACAGGTTAAATATCATAGTGTGTCTTGATTTCCATCATTTATAGTAAACTATACAATACTACTGTTGTGTTCTTATGTGCTACAATAAGAGGACTTACTGTCAAGACTTTCTTTCTTTCTTTTTCTTTCTTTCTTTCTTTCTTTCTTTCTCTATTGTAAGAAGTTGCTGGTGGTATCTGGCTCTGATAATCTGTGCACGGCTTTTGTACAAAGTAAATCAGTTAAAACTCCCCTGACAGCCTTGTCAAAAGTCATTTTATTGTTTCTCATTATAGTACTTTCCTTTGTTTCAAATGTCTTGTATTTCTTTGCCACCAGATGTGCAGATGGCTCCAAATATCAACATGTTACACAAAGGTACCTTTGTTTCAGACTGTCTACCTCCTTCCTTTTTAGTGTTTTGCCTTGATTTCCCCTCTGTTGTGTTTCTGTCTGTCTTGCCTGTCTCTCTGTGTTTATGAGTCTCTGAGCGTGGCCTCCACTTCTCTCTTACCTGCCTACTTACTGTATCTATGCCTCATCAACCCATGTTGCATAAATCCCCGGCTCAACCTTCCAGACATAGATCTCAGAGGTGAGGACGTGGGATGTAAAGGAGCGAGGGGAAAAAGCAAAACAGTCCGATGTGAATGAATGTGTTGACACCGCAGCAGAGAAAACAGTAAATACATCAAACAACAATAATGAGGATGTTTCTAGTGACGGGTGCATGGATGAGGTTTTTGATGAGAGGTGTCTCAGTGTAAGCAGCGGTAAAAGAAAGAAATCAGTGGATAAAGGTTTGGGGGGAGGAAAGACCAGGAGGACTTTATTGAGCCTCTCTGATGAGGAGGAGGCGGCTGAAGTTGAAATGTCCACCTCTCAGCAGGAGAGAGTTACATCTTACTCCGCAGAGAAGATCAGGGCTTTTCTGGTGGAAACAAAGGGTCAGAGAGCTGTGAAACCTGAAAACTACTTTTCCGATCTGAACGAGTTTATTTTGTCTGTGACAAAACTCAGAAAAGAAAATGTGTTTAGTGACCAGGAGTTATATAGACTCAGGAAGATGGTGACAAAAGCTAGGGCTGCTCTCATAAATGATGATGATTAATATAAAGGGGTGTTTTTTATTACCTGTTGTTGCATCTGCTGTGTGTTTTTTCATCATGGTGAACATTAACATTGGGTCAATCAATAATAACGGTGCACGTACAGATGTGAAGAGGGCCTCTCTGTTCAAACTGTTTGATGTTAAAAAATTGGATGTGATGTTTGTCCAGGAAACGCACAGTGACGACAGAAATGAGGGGGACTGGAGAAGGGAGTGGCCAGGGAGGGTTTGCCTGAGCCATAAACTGTCTAACAGTGCTGGGGTGGGGGTCCTGTTCTCCAGGTTGTTTATTCCTCAGTCTGTAGAGCTGCACCACATCATAGCTGGTCGTCTTTTGATGGTCAAAGCTCTTTATGAAAGTGTTAAATTGGTGTTCCTGTGTGCCTATGCCCCTGTTTTAGGTGTGGAAAGGATGTTTTTTTTAATGCATTGTGTGATGTCATTGGTAATGTGTCTGGAGAATACTTAATCTTGGGAGGAGATTTTAACTGCACTGCAGAAGCAGTGTTAGACAGAAACCACCTGGAGCCTCAACCTGCTTCAGCTGCTCGTCTTAACCGCCTCATAGAGACGCTGAATGATGTGTGGAGGAGTCTTAATGGACAGAGTAAACAGTACACCTGGTCTCACTGTAGAGACAACTCTGTGTCTCTGGCCAGACTTGAGCGTTTTTATTGTTTTAAGCATCATTTGAGCTCTTTCAAAGACTGTTGTATGGTTCCAGTAGGGGTGACGGATCATTTTCTGTTTTTTTGCTCAGTTGTTATCCAGAATGTGAAGATATCCAGTGCCTACTGGCACTTTAATACAGTGCCTTTGGAAGACTGTTCTTTTAGGGAAGCTTTTAGGGTTTTATGGGACTTGTTGTGGAGAAATTGCTCAAGTCAAAGGTCAATGGTGAGGTCAGGAGGGAAGAAAGTGTTCAGGAGCCTCTGATGTCTAATGCTGTATTATTTATTGATGCTTGGCCAAGGAGAACTAGAGACACTCTCAAAGTACATCTGAAGTGCCTGAGTTGGTCTCACATTCTGATGAACTCATGCTGGTGGTCACACTTTAAACCCTCATAGATGACGCCACAAATACTTTACGGCCAAAATAGTCAAAGGGAATGCATTTACCCATGTTCGTGTTCACCTTCAACACATTCTAGTCTGGAGACACTGTTGTCTGTTCATGGAATGGAACGTCAACAGTTAGCTATCTACTATGTCTAGGAATGCAGCAACAGGCCTCCTCGACCCTGGACACCACAGTGTTGAGATATGGTGGCACCCAGTCAAAGACAAACAATTAATACTGCCGAGGACCACAAGGCTCACACGTGACCTCGTGTAACCCAAAAAGAGAAAATCAAGACTAACTACCGAATAATAATAATTACCAAATTTAGAGACCACCAGGGAGTACAGTCAGAATGGGATTGACACAAACATTATAAAACATTCGGAATCACACAGAATTATTCAAAAGGCCATCCATAAAAATAATCTTTCAAACAAAGCAGTCGGTTTAGATTAATTCATACAATCAGTGAGGAACCTTAAGAACCCCTCTTATGTACCCCATCATCCCATTCCCATGACGTGTGAGTTCCACTTTCAGGTCAACAAGGGCCTTTAAGCTAGCGAGGATCCCCTACAACACCGAGGTGTTAAAGAAGGTCATCAGGGAGGTCACAGATCATGTGCAAATATGCCACTGGGAGAGGAGCAAGATCAAATTTATTATTTCACCTAGTAGATAAACCCTAGCAATTAGAAGGGGTTCCATAAAACAATTGATTTAACATTTTTAGAGCAAATTTCTTCTCTCTTTGAAATCAATCAGAACAATCATCATTGAAATCAAGATATTGCAAAATCTTCGACCCATGTACATTATGTACAGTAGAGGGTCACCACCATGGAGAGGTTACTAGCACATACGATGCATGGTGGCATGAAATCCATCTTCGTAGAACTTTTCCATGAACAGTCGATATCCATCAGTTGCATTTCATCATAACAAAATTGTAACTTTGAACTTTTAAGCATGTATTACATTACTGTGAAAAACATCATTGAAAATACATTTTAAAACTGATTCATAAAACGGCAATTTCTAAATGATTAAAAATAACATCTCTTAGAATACTAAACAACCAGTAAAGCCAGAATCATCACATAAAGTTAACCTAAAATGGAACACAGAGGTAACAGAAAACATAGACACCCTCCATTTACAGACCATAAGTCTCCTCTTCATCATTTTCACCAAGAGAAAGATCATCAAGGTCAAAGCCTCGAATCCTTTCCCCAAAACCTTCAAAATGATAATACCTCTTACCAACTGGATTGGCAACCTCTGGGCGTATACACACCTGGGGTGCTTGGACCACTGACCTTGTTGTCTTTTTCACCATTAGTTTAATCAATGAGATCATACAAGTGCAGAGGGGAAAGAATAAGGAGTCCACCGACAAATAGTGTAGTCAAAAATTTAACTAACCCTGATCCACATGACCCCAAGGTACCAGAAAAATCCCCAAAGTTAAACCCATGTTTATCATGTAACTCTTTGATACCTTGAGCTGTGTCACGTGCCATATCCATGACCTCAGCAGTCGCGTCGGAGATGTAGGAGCAACATTCAGTACCTATAACTTTACAAGTTCCTCCCTGTTCTGCCAACAGGAGATCAAGCGCCATACGATTCTGTAAAGCTACAGTTTTAACTTCCTGCAGCTCCCTATGTTCAGCTAACATGGCTCTACTGGAGGCATTGAGATGATTCTCCAGGACTTTAGACAGAGATTCAAGCTCCTGTTGAGTTATATACATACCGTACCAAGGCAAGAGGAAGCTGGCTATCTTTCGAGATGTTGAGATTTCTCTTTTATATTTATGTAGAGGTGGGTATAATGAAGCAATCTCAGCGGATTTCACTTCCCTGATCAAGGCAATTAGGTATGCTAAATAGCAGACGCCATGAAACAACTCATAGGGCATGCAGCGATAAGCTTTATCTCCACAGACTAGATACACTCTCTCATGTAACGACGACTGCTTCAAAGTGACATTTACTACTGTATTACAACTGCTTTGTCCTAAATTATCAGGTCCGTCTCCTACTCCCTGAAAACACAAGGAAACATTTTGCAGCTCATGGGTGAACACCGGAGGCACATAAGTTGAGCAATCACGTTGTGGAGTTCGCTCCGTCTGTTGTGGCACTGAGCAGTTACGTTTCTGTATCTGAACTGACTCTATGGACCTAACACCGGACCACGGCTGCACAGAAAGTAGGGCCTCCACCATTAAAGATGCAATATATGGTTGGGGAACACACACCTGATCTCCAAGAGGTTTTGAACTGTTTGTTTGGGCCAAGCTATTTGAACTCTATATTCAAAACCTAATTTCACATACTTTTGTGTATGATTAATGCGAAATGTTGTAGTATAACTGAAACTGCTCAGTAGGTACTGTTCATTGACTGTTTTAGCAATGTATAAGGCAATTTCAGTATCATGTGGAGACTACAGGGTAGGCAGGAGTATAGCACTCATCTGCTTCATCTTCAAATCTCGTTCCCAAATCATTCCAGTTGAACACTTTATAATCCGCTCTAGTGAATGGAATTGGATGAAACATTGGTGAGTGTATGGACGAAGGCATATTTTGACATAGCCAACAGTTACTGAGATTACGATCGCAAGCATAATCATTCATTAGACTGAAGGCCGAATTTGTTTTTTGCACTAGAGTTTGAGAAACTTCACCTGTACCTCCATCACGCCTTGTTGATTTAGGTTTGGCTGCCTCAAGTGTATTTATGGAAGAAAATTGACCAGTATATAGAAAACTGTCACCCTTATCAGTTTCACCATAGTACAGATTTTACCGCTCTGCACCTCCCCTGGAACATCTCGGTAATTAACAGCCCACAGTTTATAATCAGGATAACTTTTCAATGGCTGTTTAGTGAAACACCACAGCTCCAGAGGTTCAGTCAAAGGTACAGCAGCTGTGAATGAACCTTTATTACCTGGGTACACTCAGCACTGTCTTAATCAGAGCTTTGTCATGCGTTGTCCACGACCATTTACCTTGAGAGAAAGTCAGGGGGTGAACAATATAACAAATCAAATCAAATCAAATCAAATCAAATCAATTTTATTTGTATAGCCCAAAGTCACAAAGTACATTTGCCTCAGAGGGCTTTACAATGTGTACAGGGAGTGACACCCTCTGTCCTTAGACCCTCGGTTCGAGTGAGGAAAAACTTGCCCACAAAAACCCTTTTAACAGGGAAAAAATGTGGAAGAAACCTCAGGAAGAGCCACAGAGGAGGGATCCCTCTCCCAGGACGGACAGACGTGCAATGGATGTCACGTGTACAGGACAAATCAACACAAACATATTGTACAATGACTGATAAAATGACAATGAATTATAATGAATGATAAAAATGATTACAGTAATAGATATGGTAGTAATAATGACAGTAATAATATATGTAGTGGGCGTCATGCAGGATCACAGCAGCAGCCACGATCCACGAGAACCTGCTGGACGACAGAGCACAGAAACTCCGGGGAAGTTTGGTTAGTAACATGCATTAATGAGACATGTCCACAGATGGAGAGATATGGAGAGATATGGAGAGATATAGAGATATAGATATATATATATAGAGAGAGTGAGATATAGAGAAATATAGAGAGATATATATAGAGAGAGATGGATATATATATATATATATAGAGAGAGAGAGAGAGAGAGAGAGAGAGAGAGAGAGAGAGAGAGAGAGAGAGAGAGTTTTCGGTAAGGGAGATGTGTGCATCTTCAACCAATACCGTGCCTGGCTAGGCATAACCCTCGGTGGGGTCCCCCGGCAGTGTAATCCTATGGCAGCATAACTAAGGGATGACCTGAGCCAGCCCTAACTATAGGCTTTATCAAAAAGGAAAGTCTTAAGTCTATTCTTAAAGGTGTTGACCGTGTCTGCCTCCCGAACCCAGAAAGGTAGTTTGTTCCACAGAAGAGGAGCCTGATAGCTGAAAGCTCTGGCTCCCAATCTACTTTTGGAAACTATAGGAACCACAAGGAACCCAGCGTCCTGAGAGCGCAGTGTTCTAGAGGGGTAATAAGGTATTATGAGCTCTTTTAGATAAGATGGTGCCTGACCATGAAGAGCTTTGTAAGTAAGGAGAAGAATTTTAAATTCTATTCTAGATTTAATAGGTAGCCAATGCAAGGAAGCCAAAATGGGAGAGATGTGATCTCTGATCTTGGTTCCTGTCAGAACACGTGCAGCAGCATTCTGAATTAACTGCAAAGTCCTAAGAGACTTATTAGAGCAGCCTGATAACAAAGAGTTACAATAGTCCAGCCTTGAAGTAACAAATGCGTGGACTAGTTTTTCTGCATCCGCCTGAGAGACAATGCGTCTGATTTTAGCGATGTTACGTAAGTGGAAGAATGCAGTCCTCGAAATTTGTTTTATGTGGACGTTAAAGGACAAATCCTGATCAAAAACAACTCCAAGATTCTTTACAGTGGAGCTGGAGGCCAGGGTGATCCCATCTAAAGTAACTAAGTCTCTAGAAAGAGAGTTTCTGAGGTGTTTGGGTCCAATTACAAGAACTTCAGTTTTGTCTGAATTTAACATCAAAAAATTGTAGGTCATCCAACTTTTTATATCCTTAAGGCATGCTTGGAGTTTAGTTAACTGATTGGTTGCATCAGGCTTGATCGATAAATATAATTGGGTGTCGTCAGCATAACAATGAAAATTGATAGAGTGATTCCTAATAATGTTCCCTAAAGGAAGCATATATAAACTGAATAGAAGTGGTCCAAGTACAGAACCTTGTGGGACTCCATGACAAACTTTGGTCTGCATGGAGGATTCATCATTGACGTGAACAAACTGAGATCGATCTAAAAAGTACGATTTAAACCAGCTTAGGGCGGTTCCTTTGATGCCAATTCGATGTTCCAGTCTCTGTAAAAGAATTTGATGGTCAATGGTGTCAAATGCAGCACTAAGATCTAACAGGACAAGTACAGAGATGAGTCCTTTGTCTGATGCCATTAGGAGGTCATTTGTAACTTTGACTAATGCGGTCTCTGTGCTATGATGCACTCTAAATCCTGACTGGAAATCCTCAAATAGACTGTTGTTATGGAGAAAGTCACACAGCTGATTAGCTACAGCTTTCTCAAGTATCTTAGACAGAAAGGGAAGGTTTGATATCGGTCTGTAGTTGGCTAAGACCTCTGGGTCTAGAGTGGGCTTTTTAAGAAGAGGTTTAATTACAGCTACCTTAAAGGACTGTGGTACATATCCTGATAATAAAGACAGATTAATCATATCCAATAACGAATTACTAACTACAGGTAAAACATCCTTGAGCAACCTGGTTGGGATGGAGTCTAAGAGACAGGATGACGGCTTAGCTGCAGAAATGATTAAAGTTATTTGATGAAGGTCGATGGGGGAAAAACAGTCTAAATACATGTTTTACAGCTGTTTCCAAACTTGCTGTATCAGAATGCAGATCAATGCCTGTTGAGGGCAAGAGGTGATGGATTTTGTCTCTAATAGTTATAATCTTATCATTAAAGAAGCTCATGAAGTCATTGCTACGTAGACCTAAAGGAATAGATGGTTCAGTAGAGCTGTGATTCTCTGTTAGCCTGGCTACAGTGCTGAAGAGAAACCTGGGGTTGTTCTTATTCTCCTCAATTAAAGAAGAGTAATAGGCTGCTCTGGCATTACGGAGAGCCTTCCTGTATGTTTTGAGATTATCTTGCCAGACTAGATGAGACTCTTCCAGTTTAGTGGCACGACATTTGCGTTCAGATTTACGTGCCTCTTGCTTTAATTTACGAGTCTGCTGGCTATACCATGGTGCTAGCCTTCTTTGTTTAATTGTCTTCTTTTTCAGAGGTGCAATAGAGTCTAGAGTTGTCCGTAATGAGCCTGTAATACTATCAACAAGATGGTCTATTTGTGGGTGGCTAAAGGAAGTAGACAAGTCCTCTATTACAGTTAGACATGGCATTGAATTCAATGCTGAAGGAATCACTTCCTTAAATTTGGCTACAGCACTATCAGATAAACATCTGCTGTAGAAGCTTCTACACAAAGGCTTATAGTCCGGTAGTATGAACTCAAAGGTTATTAAAAAATGGTCAGACAGAAGAGGATTCTGTGGGAAGACTATTATATTATCAATTTCAATGCCATATGAAAGAACAAGATCAAGAGTGTGGTTCAGACAATGAGTCGGTTTATTTACACTTTGACAAAAGCCAATTGAGTCTAATAGAGAGATAAACGCAGTACTAAGACTATCATTGTGGTTGTCCACATGAATGTTAAAATCACCTACAATAATTACTTTATCTGTTTTAAGGATCAAGCCTGATGCAAATTCTGCAAATTCAGATAAAAATTCAGAATAAGGACCTGGAGCTCGATATACTGTAACAAATAAAATTGGCTGCAAAGTTTTCCAGGTTGGGTGAGTGAGGCTAAGAACAAGACTTTCAAATGAATTATAATTTAGTTTAGGTTTGGGATTTATTAATAGACTTGAGTCAAATATGGCTCCAACTCCACCACCTCGACCAGTACTTCGAGGAATATGAGTATTATAATGACTCGGAGGAGTGGATTCATTTAAGCTAACATATTCATCCTCCTGCAGCCAGGTTTCAGTGAGGCAAAACAAATCAATATCATAGTCAGATATTAATTCATTGACTAGGACAGCTTTAGATGACAAAGACCTGATATTCAATAGTCCACATTTAATTCTCTTATTTTGGACTGTTGGAGATGTTGATTTAATTTTTATTAAGTTTTTATGATGAACTCCTCTTCTGTTTGTTTTATCTTTAAATAATGTAGGTGGACGGGGGACAGACACAGTCTCTATACTAAAGGACTGGGTGGGCAGCTGCTCTAATGGAGGCGCAGAGAAGCGTGTAAGACTGCAGCTCTGCTTCCTGGTCTCAACTCTGGGTTGTCGACATGGTTTTGGTCAGCTAATAAACTTGGCCATATTTCTAGATATGAGAGCTGCTCCATCCAAAGTGGGATGGATGCCGTCTCTCCTAATCAGACCAGGTTTTCCCCAGAAAGGTGTCCAATTGTCTATGAAGCCCACATCGTTTGCTGGACACCACCTCGACAGCCAGCGGTGAAATGACGACATGCGGCTAAACATGTCATCACATCTGTCAATTGGACACTCAAACATAACAGGGTTAACAGTTTGGTTAGTTTGGTTAATAGGCAGTTTGGTTAAAGCACAGGAAATACAAGTCCTTATTGTCACCAAAACCTGGTTCCACCTGGGAGACAAAAACATTTTTTTTTTTTTTTGATATTTGATTAATACAAAATTTCCGTCATTAAAAGGATGAATTGGTTCCTCTGATGGTTTCGTGAGCCATTCAGACACCTGTAATGATAAAATTCAAAACGTCAGTTAATCTTTTTACATATTCAGCCATAAACTCATCTGTCCAAAGCAGAGAAGTTTTGTTTGGTGTCAGAGGTTACCTTGTCACTGTGGACATTAGTCTCCCCATTAACATCTCATGAGGACTCAGTCCTGTTGTTGCACTTAGTGCACTTTAGATGGAGTACAGCACAATAGGCAGTGCATCAGGCCATTTCAGACCTTTTGTTAGTATTGTTTTGGTCAACCGTTCTTTGATAGTTGTGTTCATTCTTTTAACTTGACCAGAACTTTGTGGGTGATACGGAACATGCAACTGCAACTTAAACCCTAAGATATCTGACAGATTCTGCATGATTTTTTTATACAAAAACTAAATTTTGTCACTATCTATATTCTGTGGCACCCCAGACCTGGGGATCACCTCTTTTAGCAGATACTTAACAACTGTTTTTGTGTCTTCTTTTCTTGTTGTGAAACTTACTTTGAGAATCGCTCAGTTATGACTAACAAATATTTATTGCCTAAACAATTTTAATATGTACAGTCTATTTGCAAAAATAACCTGACAGAGGTTCCAGATGGTCAGGCTTCACTATGCTATTCTTCTTTCTGGTCTGTTGACACGTCATACAACTGTCTACAAGTGTTTGTGAGACTTGTGTAATGCCTGGTGCAAACCATTGTGAACGAATAACATCATTTATCACCCCTCTTCCAACATGTGTTGGTCCATGTGCCACACGTGCCAAGACATGTAGGAGAGCTCTTGGGCAAACTAGTCGCCCATCCGGGTGGAACCACAAGCCAGACTCCGAATCAACTGCACAACCTTTACGCAACCAAAGACTTCTCTCCCTGTCATCAGCGTGATTTTGCATTTTCACGACATCATTAGCGGAAGGTACTGGAATTGGATTGACGGGTTGTGTGGAGGTATATTGATGGACCATGGAGGAGGAGGAAAGTGCGGCTTGTTTGGCTGCAGTATCAGCCATTGCATTTCCTCGTGAAACAGGATCATTTCCTTTAGTGTGGGCTGCACATTTTACAATCGCGAGCTGTGACGGGCGCAAAATAGCCTCTAATAGATCATTTACCAACGCGTGATGCTGTAATGGCTTACCAGAGGATGAGACAAAACCTCTCATTTTCCATAATTGTCCAAAGTCATGCGCAGCGCCGAATGCGTATCGCGAGTTAGTGTAGATAGTGGCAACTTTACCAGAAGCAAGTATACAGGCTCTACTAAGAGCATACAGCTCAGCTGCTTGGGCTGAAGTCCCATGAGGCAAAGATCCTGCTTCAATGACTTCAGAATCATTTACTACTGCATAACCAGCCAAATGTATGTTGTCAGATGATAGCCGAACCATCAGTATAAAGAACCATATCAGAATTTGGTATCGGTGTTTGCAGCAGATCTGGTCTCGGAGATGTGCACATTTCAATAAGGGTGATACAGTCATGCTCATCATCTGTATCTATCAATGGTAGCAGAGTAGCTGGATTTAATGGAGGTGAGCGCTTTAAAGCTATGTGGGGACTTGAAAGAATTATAGCCTCGTAACCTGAGCGACGTGCTGCTGTCATGTGTTGTGTTGCAGATGTGTTTAAAATGTGTAATACTGCATATGGAACATGCACGACACAGTCATGAGCCAGTACAATGGGAGAAGATTTGTCGATCAAAATGGCAACAGCGGCCACTGCTCTTACCGAGAACTACAGGGGTCAGTCGAGAGGAGTAGTACGCAACGGGACGATAATGAGAACCATGTTTCTGTACCAGAATGCCAGTGGCGAAGCCATCTCTCTCATGCACATGTAGATGGAACGGCTGATGATAGTCAGGCAAACCCAACGCTGGAGCCATTGTGAGAGCATTTTTCAGATCTTGAAAGGCTTTGTGCATTTCCTCAATCCACTGTACCACGGGTGGAGCTGATTGCAGTGTGGCGGCTCGCAAAACAGAGTCCATAGTTGCATATTCAAAAATCCGGTGTCTGCAGTAATTAGTCATCCCCAGAAAAGAGAGCATCTGTTTCTTGGTTGTGGGGGGAGGCATGTTAACTAGCAGTTTCAACCTCTCCGGTGACAAAAGGCATTGTCCATCCTTCAGAACATGACCCAAATATGTCACCTCTGGTCGACAGAATTGCAACTTTGCCAGCGACGCTCTGTGACCACACTCGGACAGTCTCTGTAGCAGCAAGATAGAGTCTGTGTGGCAAGCTTCTTTTGATGGAGAAGCTATTAGGAGGTCATCAGCGTACTGCAAGAGAGTGGAGCCACCTGGCAGGTGGAGCCCATCTAGATCTCTTTTTACCGCCGCTGCATACACCGTGGGACTCTCGACAAAACCCTGCAGCAACCATCGCCAAGTGTATTGCTTACCTTTGAATGTGAATGCAAACAGATACTGGCTATCATGATGCAACGGTATCGAAAAAAAATGTAGAACTCAGATTAACGACTGTGTAGTGCGTGGAGTTAGGTGGTAAAGAAGCTAAAATCGAATTGGTGTCAGGCACAATTGGAGCTGCAGGTACCACTATATTATTAATCGCTTGCAGGTCCTGCACGAACCGCCATTCATCAGGGCGATTTGCTTTCGGAATTGGTAAAATGGGAGTGTTACATGGGCTGGTGGTTTGAACTAGCACGTCTTGATCCAATAGAGACTGAATAACACTTTCAATTCCTACTACAGCTCTGTAAGGCAAACTGTATTGTCTAATCATAGGTAGCATAGCATGAGGCTTAAGTGTGACTTTATGTGGCGGAGCCGAATTTACAAAACCCACATGATTTTTATGTTTAGCCCACAAAATAGGTGGAATTCAGAAGGAGGTCCATACTGTGTGGGAAGAGGCGGCTGATGAGTAACAAATGTAGACATCGGTAATTGCATATGTTCATCTAAGGACAACATATACAGTTCCTCCCCTAAATATGTTACTGTTTGGTGTTGAGAAGCTGGTACTGAGCCACCATGTCTCCAAGGTGTTTCAGCTCACAGCCAGGTGTGACGGCCACAACGATATGTGGATATGAATTTTCAACATTAAACAACCTCTGCTGTTCACTAGATAGTTGGACTGGTATGGCACATCCCTGCGGACCAACAAACAAACATTGTTCACATTCTAACCCCTCTTGTTTATACTGCTCAGAAGGGTTAAATGCTGCAGTACAATGACAATGCAAAAGAGGCCTCATTGTAGACATCAATGTTGCACATGTTGGAGATGATTTGGCGATTTTCTGAATATCTGAAACAGTGAAACTGGGAAGCATATTAAAACCTATCAATTCCCAGCAATACAAACTGTCTTCCGTACTCTGCAAAAACTGAAATGCTAGAGCGGCTTTTTCATCAGGGAGGGTCAAAAACAATCCATCCGGGGTGCACTGAATAGTAGCATGCAGTTTACAAAGCAGATCCCTCCCCATGAGATTAATTGGGCTTTTATCAGATATCAGAAAAGAATGCATCACTTCAGAGCCTTCAACAGTTATTTTAGTCCTCTGAGATAACGGTTCCGCAATGGGAACCCCGGAAACACCAACAGTGGTGATAAAGTTGGATGTAGGTGTGCATACATGCTCTGCAGTTTTTACAGTAGAAATAGTTGCTCCACTATCTACCAAAATTTCAACGGTATTTCCGTTAACTTGAACGGGCATTATCGGGTCTTCGGCGGGATTACTAGAAAGTTGAATAGTTGCAGCTTGAATATGAAATGGTTGTTCTGATCCCGCCCCTCCATGGCCTCCCTATGCTTGATTGTAATATGTTGGCTGCGTGTAAGCAGCTTGTGTGGGTGGGGCTGGAAGAGCAGGAAATGACGTAGTCGCTTGTGGAGCGGGTAGAGCCGGAAATGATGTAGTGGCTTGTTGTTGGTTCTGGTTATTGGATTTATTCCGACGACGACGACCGCTCTTACACTCTTTAGCCCAATGTCCCGCTGCACCGCATTTGTGACAATTTCCACGTTTCGGATTATCCCTGTTTTTGTTATTGTTTTGACCACCCTGCTGTCGTACATACTGCATCATTTGTTTTGAGCTAGGAGCATTATTACCAGTGGAGAAAACATCATTCCTATGCATAGCCATTATTTTGTTTATAGTTGACTTCCAGTCGTTGGTGCTCCAGTCAAGGACTGATAGTTTGTAAGCGGCTTGAACATTCGGTCTTAGATTTTGCACAAAAATTTGCACCATGAGACATTCATGTTCATCTCGCTTTATTCCAGCATTGATATCCCATGTTTGTATGAATCTCTGGATGAATTCCGGCACTGACTCTCTTGCTTCTTGAACGCAGTGAATTACCTTTGAAAAGTCAGCACGCTTTCGTGCACATTTGGTTATTGCATTTTTTGCTTCCACATTTAACCAATCAGTCAAGGTTTTGGTTGGGGGCCACTGGCCACCCTCAACAGCTTCAGGGAAAACAAACTCATCTTTACACATGATCCATTCGGTTTTGTATGTAAATCGGACCAATTGTTGAACATCAGGTATCAGACAGCTATAAACCGTACATACTTGTTCTAGCCAAATCCAATATTCATCTGGGCTTGTAATTGGATTGGGAGCTCTGCTTGTCATATCTATGATTTCAGAAGGAGTCCATGGTTTACAGACTGCTGTGCTGCCAATCATTATTTTAGGAGCATTTATTGGAGAAGCTTGTGATTCTTCTGAGATAGGGGTCTCTGATGTTATTTTTCTGTGGGTTTCTGTAACTCTGCTACTCCTAGTCAGATATCCTCTCATTGTGCCTCTCCTTCGTCTCGTGTGTGTTTCAGAAACAGCCTGCTTTGTTTTTGGTTTCACAGCCTGGACCTCCTCGTCACTAAGGTCTGTGTTAGGCTCCTCCTCTCTGGGCCTGGCTCGTTCTCCTTCCGAGTCTGATTCACTCGACTGTCTGCTCTCTTCCTTCTCCTGTCTCTGTCTGACCTTGACTAGTTTTTCTAAGTCTGCCGTCTCTCTGTCCCTCTCATCTTTATCTCTCTTTTCTTGCCTGATTCTCTCTTTTTCTCTGAGCTGTCTCTCCATCTCTTCCTGTTGCTTTCTCGCCCTATTTTCGGCTGCCTGAGCCTGCCTTGCCCTCTCTTCAGCGGCCTGTCTCTGTCTGTTCCTTTGTTCAGTGGCCTTTCTGACCCTTTCTTCTTCTACTGCAGCTGCTATTAGGATAAACTCGTCATCTGCTTTAGTTTGTGATGTGCTTGGTTGTTCATCTATCTCAGCATTGCAAGAGGGCCTTGTATTTGAAAGTTGCGGAAAGACGGAGATCGCTTTTTCATTGTTTTGTTGTTCCGGCAGTGTTATTCCGACCTCGGCTAAAATATTCAACAAATCACGAGGAGCGGGAATTTTGGCTTGGCGCTTTGCCCAGCCATACATCATAGCTTTTGCACAATTTTCCAAATTATCAACATGTTGCTGCTTTATCTTAGCCATTTCTAAAGCTCTAGTTTGCAACTTAGCTTCTAGTACAGGCATATGAGAGGCAGTAACACACTTAGCAGTCAGATCAATCATCTTTCTTAAATCATCCGGTCCAATCTCGCAGCTTTTGTCACGCACTCTCACACCACATCTTTCACGGGCCACAGTCAACCACACTTGCATACACTCATTCATGTATCTGAAATCCCAGGATGGATTTCCAACACTAGAGTTAACATTCATCTCAGCCATTTGCAGCTTCTCTCTCTCGAATGCTCCCTCATACGGCCACATGCCACTCGTCCATTCACACATAAGAGAAGTGAACGGAAACACGAAATCCCATCCTTTCAGTCTACCGATGAGTCCAGCTGGCACATGCGGCGAAAACATTGCTTTGAATTGTGATATCTGGTCAGATGTGTATGTGTGTGTGCCTGCTCTGGCATGCTGCGTATCAATGACAGGTTGACCATCTAACTTCACGTTAGTTCTTTGATCTTCTACAGAAAGATGTTTTGTCTTTGACTTAGCTTTCGCTGAGTCAGTTTGCATGATTTCAGGTTTCTCTACTGCTTTGGACAGATCATTACCCATTTTCGCTTGCGCAGTAGGACATTACACATACAGTCAAACAGATTTCAAACCACAATACAGCAGCATCAAAGGTCAGTCTCCACACCTTTCTAACTACAGCAGTGGTGATCTGAGGTAAAAGGATGAAAAATGTACTTCTTTTTCTCTCCCAGTGTATACACATTTAAAATCAACGTTTCCCAAAGGACACAGAGTAGATCCCCAATCTTGATTCAAACGAGGGTGTATTTAAACTCCCCCCGAAAATGTCTTTTCTAAAGTTTAAACCTCAGGTGGGTCTCTCTGTGCCGAGTGCAGCCCGAAACTGCCCCGGAAACAAACAGCCACGTAGTGGCAATGCAGTGGGTCATAAACCCAACCTGCCCCCCTTCAGATCCACACACTGTACACTGCTCTGTAATTAATTATTGTTACAGCTCCATTTATTTTTAAAGTAATTTTTTTTACACCATTGTCAGCTTTCTTGATTTCTCACTTTAAATCAATATGCCGAATTGAACATCTAACTGGGATGTTTGTATGACACATACGTTCCAAACAACGCCAGAGGTTTCAGCCAGGACATTGTCCCCAAGACACTGAAGCTCCTGACCCCCTGGTGGGTCTTAGATGTTTTTATATTCCAGGCAGATTAAATAAGCACATAGTTTTTTATGATTTCGTCAAACGCAGACATGGTAAGGCATAGTAATAAAACTTTGCACTTACCACGTCTTTGTTCTGTTGAAATCCTGTTCGTGACGCCAATTGTTGTGGAGAAATTGCTGAAGTCAAAGGTCAATGGTGAGGTCAGGAGGGAAGAAAGTGTTCAGGAGCCTCTGATGTCTTATGCTGTATTATTTATTGACGCTTGGCCAAGGAGAACTAGAGACACTCTCAAAGTACACCTGAAGTGCCTGAGTCGGTCTCGCATTCTGATGAACTCATGCTGGTGGTCACACTTTAAACCCTCATAGATGACGCCACAAATACTTTACGCCCAAAATAGTCAAAGGGAATGCATTTACCCATGTTCGTGTTCACCTTCAACACATTCTAGTCTGGAGACACTGTTATCTGTTCATGCTAATGGAACGTCAACAGTTAGCTATCTATTATGTCTAGGAATGCAGCAACAGGCCTCCTCGACCCTGGACACCACAGTGTTGAGATATGGTGGCACCCAGTCAAAGACAAACAATTAATACTGCCGAGGACCACAAGGCTCACACGTGACCTTGTGTAACCCAAAAAGAGAAAATTCCATAACAGGACTCACATTGTGAAAAGAAACTCATGTTCTCAGTGCAAAAATGGTGGGCTTTTGGGAAAACAATTTTGTCAACAATATACTCGTAATGTCACCAAGTACATCACCAGATCCCTTCAGGACCTGGAGACCGAGGTACAGACCTTACTGAGCCGCACAGGAGATCAAGGACATGTTGAAGTCCTTAAAAGTAAAAATGCGGCTATAGCCAACCTGTTGGGCATCACAGCACAGGGAGCTCTGGTCCGGTCACGTTTCATGAACGCCTCTATGATGGACGCCCCGTTCAAGTTTTTCTTTGGCTTGGAGACTAAGAACGGCCAGAGGAAGATCATCCATTCCCTGTGCACTTTTATCAAAAACCTTTTTAAAACAGAGTTGGTAGAGGATGCAAAGTTGGATTCAGCTTTTCTGTCTGACCTGCCTAAACTTGGGGAGTCATGTGACTCTTCGCTGTCGGCCGACCTGACCCTGGGAGAACTTCATGCAGCCCTCATGAGTCTAGCCAATGGTAAGGCCCCGGGCATTGATGGCCTTCCAGTGGATTTCTATAAGGCTTTCTGGCCTGTGGTGGGAGAGGACATGTTGGAGGTATTTCAGGACAGTTTCAGACATGGACTGTTACCTCAGAGCTGCAGGAGGGCGGTCATTACCCTGCTCCCTAAGAAGGGTGATCTCCAGGAGCTTAAGAATTGGAGGCCGGTTTCTCTGCTCTGTGGGGACTCTAAGGTGCTGTCAAAATCCTTGGCTCTAAGGCTCAGGGAGGTAACGGAGGAAGTGATTCATGTCGATCAGACTTACTGTGTGCCCGGCAGGCTTATTAGTGATAATATCACTTTTATTCGGCATGTTTTGGAAGTCTCTGGCTCTTTGGGCATAGAAACTGGTCTCATTTCTTTAGACCAAGAAAAAGCTTTTGACCGGGTTGAACACCAATACTTGTGGAAAACACTTGCTGCTTCCTGGTTCAACCCTGTTTTCATAGCTAGGGTTCAGGTTTTGTACCGTGACGTTGCGTGCATATTGAAAATAAATGGTGGCTTGGCTGTGTCAGGCCTGGACTCAAAGGAGGACTCAGATGCAGAGGTATCACCAACAGGATGGAACTTTATTAGGAATTCTCCACACTGAGCGACTCAAAAATAGACTATGAAAATTACTCTAAAGATACTATACAGGAATATACTCTAAAAAACCAAAAACCACTCCGCAGAGGGAAAACGTAAAAGCAAAGAGGAAAAGGTAACAGAAAATCACTCCACAAGGGGAGGACAAAAGCTAAACCGCTATCAAACTGAACAGAAATCAATAACCTAATACTATGAAATTTACAACCAAAAATCACTCACATGGAGGAAAAAACAACAACACTCGTTGCGTAGCAAGGCAAGGAAGATCAAGGTCTGTGGGAATGACTGGCTGGGGTGAACGAAAGAACGAAACACTCTGGCACAAGACAAGGGGAGACGCAGACAATATATACACAGGGTAATGGGGAACAGGTGGAAACAATCAGGGCAGATCAGACCGGTGACACATGAGGAAGGGCAAGTGACCTGAAACGAGAGGAGAGTTATTTTCAAAATAAAACAAGAAATGACAAGACAAGACAAAAACCCAGCTTGACCTCACCGCGTGATAGTACCCCTCCCTC
>NC_040013.1:49138489-49150798 GCF_000972845.2 Larimichthys crocea | reverse complement strand
AAAGCGGACAAGGCTAACAGAAAATCACTCCCACAAGGGGAGGACAACAAGCTAAACCGCTATCAAAAACGAACAAAATCATACCTAATTACTATGAATTTAAACCAAAAATCACTCACCATGGAGCGAAAAAAACAACACACTCGTTGCGTAGCAAGGCAAGGAAATCAAGGTCTGTGGGAATGACTGGCTGGGGTGAACGAAAAGAACGAAACACTCTGGCACAAGACAAGGGAGACGCAGACAATATATACACAGGGTAACCCCTGCCTCACTGGGCTTATGCTGACGACATCATGGTGCTGTTAAACTCACAGACTGACATTAAAGTTTTAAAAGAAAATGTGCTGTTTTTCCATAAACTGCCCTCAGTGAAGGTAAATTGGGTAAAGAGTGGGGCTTTGGTAACCAAGAAAGGCTCTCTAAATGGGTTGGGGTTACCGGGGGGACTTGAATGGAAGACGGGGGGGTTGAAGTATCTTGGGGTGTTTTGTGGGGACGAATTATTCTCGAAGAAAAACTGGGAGGATGTGTTGGAATTAGTTGAGGGCAGGCTGAGGAGGTGGAGGTGGCTGCTGCCTTGTATGTCATTCAGAGGAAGGACTCTAGTGATAAATAATCTGGTGTCCTCCTCTCTATGGCACAGGCTGGCTGTGACCGACCCCCCCTCTGGTCTCCTTGCACGGATACAAGCAATCCTTGTGGACTTTTTTTGGGACAGGCTTCACTGGATCCCGCAGGCGGTGCTGTTCCTCCCTAAGAACGAGGGAGGACAGGGGCTGGTGCACCTGGCCAGCAGGTGTGCTGCTTTCAGGCTGCAGTTTGTCCAGAGGCTGCTGTATCAAAACCACTCCGCAGAGGAAAACGTAAAAAGCAAAGAGGGAAAAGGTAACAGAAAATCACTCCCCAAGGGTGAGGACAAAAGCTAAACCGCTTATCAAACTGCTTAACAGACATCAAAATAACCTAATTACTATGAAATTACAACCAAAAATCACTCACATGGAGAAAAAAAACACAACAACATCGTTGCGTAGCAAGGCAAGGAAGATCAAGGTCTGTGGGAATGACTGGCTGGGGTGAACGAAAGAACGAAACACTCTGGCCACAAGACAAGGGGAGACGCAGCACAATATATACACAGGGTAATGGGTAACAGGGTGGGGAAACAATCAGGGCAGATCAGACCGGTGACACATGAGGAAGGCAAGTGACCGAAACGAGAGGAGAGTTATTTTCAAACTAAAACAAGAAAATACCAAGACAAGACAAAAAACCCAGCTTGACCTCACCGCGTGATTAGTACCCCTCCCATCCAGGGCCGGCCTACTGGACGGCCAGGCAACTCAGGGATGATCTCTGTAGAAATCTTGAATCCGTGAAGGGTTCAGCTATGTTAAGCTCATGTGGATCCATTGTCTCTCCTCTGGCCCGTCTCCCTCCAATCCACTAAAAACTGTTTTCCCCGGCCTCTGTTGCGTACAGCTAACAGTTCCTGACTTTCTAAAGTGGACCTCCATTGGCTGCTTCCAGTGGTGGGGGGGGGTTTGTGGCCGGGGGACCATGGGGCTTAACCTGACTCACGGAAATGTGGGGTGGACACGGAGCGACCTGCAGACTGAGACGAACATGGCAGTGGACGATGATTGGAGATGGGCAGAAAAGGACCCACGCGAACCGTGGCGCCAGCTTCTTAGAGGGGACCTTGATGGTGAAGATCTCTACGCTGGACAACCACACTCTCTGACCAGGCCGGCTACTGGGTGCATGGCGGCAATTTCGGTCAAGCTGCCCTTTTGGACTCTGTCCCCTGACGGATGAGTTACTTGGTGCGGCCGTGGCCCAGATGCGGCGGCCCAGCGAGACCAGAGCGTGGGCGGAGGGATGGGGACAGGACACTCCGGCTCGGTGTCAGCAAACACCCCCTCAGGGAGGCTGGTAGCCATAGGCACACTTGACAGGGGGAGAAGCTGTGGCAGAGCGGTAGGCAGCGCGTTGTGGGGCAGATTCCACCAGATCAAGTGGGTGCTCCACGAAGCTGGGTTCTGGAGACACAACGTGGCAACGGAGGCCAGTTCCAGCTGTTGGTTTATGACGTTCGGTCTGCGTTGGCCTCTCGGGTGGTATCCTGCACGTCAGACTTGCCGTGGCCCGATGATGCCTACAGAACTCCTTCCAGGAACCGGGAGATGCAACTGGGGGCCCCCGGTCTGACACTATGTCCTAGGGAATTCCATGGATCCTGAAAAGAATTTTGCTCATAATTTGAGCAGTTCTTTTGCTGAGGGCCCCCACGCTTAGGAAGGTAATGAAAGTGCCTATTTTGGAAAAAAAAAACAATCCCACGCTTACCTTCGAAACCGGGAGCCCCGTGACAAAGCCATAGATAGTCGACCACGGCCTGGGAAGGGATGGGCAGGGGTTGCAGGAGTACATGCGTAACCCAGAGGACGTCTTGTTGCGGGCGCTACCGAACCTGCCTCAATGTACTCCGGAACTCCCCGACTCCATGGACGGCCACCCAGAACGCTGGGAGATGGCGAACATGGTCCTTCGGACTCCCGGATGGCCAATGTGAGCAGCGAGGTGTGCGCCCAATGAATCACCAGGAATTAGAAGAGGCAAGATTAGGCCACAGTCACTCCCTCCCCAGGAGTAGGGATGTCGAGGCAGTCATTATTAACACAGTCCTCCCCCCAACCCCATAATTTCTCCCGTTCCCAGTTTACAGGGGGTGGGTTGTGGCATACAGCCATGCCTGTCCAAAATCAGGTATGAGGGGTGACTTGAATAAAAGAGCTTTATGTGCTCACTATGCTCATTTTATGTGCACTCTGAGGGGTTCAGGCTGTGAGTGATGTTGACAGTTCTTTCCGTTGAGAGCTTTGCATGGATTGGCTTAATTAAGAGTTGGATTTGAGGCCCCAGCTCCTCCTGCCCAAGCCCCAGTCCATCAAAAACTCTCCTTCAGGCCCCTGAGGTCTATAAGTGCCTCAAGTTCCTGTGGCGGTGCGGTGCATTACCTTGACTGTGGTGAGGGTGGTATCACGTCGAACAGGACTTGAAGCAGTGAACTGATCACCACTGTGGCCTCTTGGCTGAGCAGCGGCGACGCGAAGGACCCAACTCCGGGCATAAAAGCATCGGGCCCTCCGCTGTCGCCTCCGTCGCTCTTGCATTGCGTCAGCCGAGCCTTTCCCAGCTGCATGGGTCCTCCCACCTCCGTGGGGTAGTTGACAACCTGCTCCAGGGTGAACGTTCGGGTGAGGAGGAACGCCCCCAGCCTGGTGCTTAGGAGTGCGTGTGGGTCTCGTCTGTTAGGTGTCGACAGGCTGTCTGAGTTGGTGGACCCTATTGTCAGTTTGGATGGCAAGATGGATTTGAGGAGAGTCTAAATCTTGGGGGGTAGATCCAAGAGGGGCACCAGACGGTCTTGAATGGGGGCAGCCAGCCCCTTCACGGAAACACATCATAGAGGGCTGTGGAATTTCCACCCACTCTCCACAGCCAGGGTTTGTGGACGTGGATGCCGTAGTCACCGGACTCCGAGTCGCTGCCCTTTCCTTAGTCTGCCTAGCTCCTGAGCTTCTTCCCGGTCGGTCGGAACCGGCGTCAAAAGTCTCTTTGTAGGCTGCCTTAAAGCAGTCTGTGAGGGAGCTGCAGAGGGGAGAGAGAGAGTCCCGAGCCCACTCTGCTGAGGCCCTGCTTTGGCTCGTTCCCGTCAGATAGGAACATCATGAAGGCTCTTTTGGACCGGTCAGTGGGGAAAGCCTGAGTGTATAGTTCGTAATTGAATGAAAGTCAATGAGAAAATGTCTTAACAGTCCCAGTTCCCAGAGCAGGAATTTCCTGGTGGCTAATTGCTTACCAGCCCCCTGGGGACAGGCCACCTTCGGGGTGGGAGCCGCAGCAGCAAGCAGCCGGGGATCAGGAGCTGTGGTCATCTGGGCAAACTGTGGTTCCGCCGACAACAGGACCTGGTGTGGAGGCCTCTGGCTCGGCTCATCCTGCAGAGATCATTGGATGGTACTAACTCTACATGTTATCAAAATTAGGGTTAAAAGCTAGTTGGAGTTTTAACTCATTACCACTGTTTGTTCCTATTTATTACCATGTCCCTAGGGCCACTTCCCTTTATTGCTGTTTTCCTGAGACTGGCAGGGTAAGGTAAGGTTCAGGTTAATGTGTAAATAGAGGGATTTCAGAACAGAATGGGGCCTAGGGACAGGTCAGAAGGTTGGTGTGGTGACATCAAGCTTGTTGGAACCCCATACTGGCTACTCATTAGGGGGATATGTTGAAGAAAGCTGTTTAAATGCATCTATGCAAATTGAACTGTTAACAATTACAGAGGTTGAGACAGCCCCATCTTCCGGAAAATGTTATCAAGAACTAACTGTTAATACGCTCCTCTGGGAGCCTTTTTCTCGTAACCCTTTAGTTTTTGCCCTGTTGAAAACGATCCTCTTGTACAAGAACATAAATTCAACTGAAACTTTTTATGCTTTGCATCCGTCCTCCTATTTAAGGGTTGTTCTTTAAAATTTCCTCGTACCACTAAAGGAAGCAGTTGTTTTTCATGGATTTTAAGTAAGACTGTTACGCTTCATAATTTGCTCGTGTTTATCAAGTCTTTAGCGTATGGAAGCTGATCTGAGGCAGAGAGAGTGGAGCACGGCTTCATGTCCTGGCTGCTGAGGAGGACTGTTCACCAGGAGGACTTCTGATCGCCCCCTGCGGGCTGGACATCGGGCACAGAGGCGCTTTCAGCAGGGCAGGGATCTCTACTCTGGGGGCTGTGCTCGGACATACGGGACCCTGTACTCCAGGAAGCGGGGGCGTCCTTGTGTGTTTCTGCGCTGGGCGGAGATTAGAGAGGATGGTGGGGGAGGCTGTCTGTGCTGAAACATGGAGGAGCCGGCTCTGACAGAAGAGGAGCGGTCAACATAATAAAGGTCTACAGTCCAGTGGTTGGTGGGACCGAGAATCCTTTCCCGCCCTCTTTACATTCAGCCCCTGGTAGGAACGCAGGAGAAGCTGAACCTGAAGGAGGCCAAGGGCAGAGCGCTGGCTGCCCTGATGGTCAGATGTTTGAACAGAAAGAGCTGCAGCAGCGCAAGAACACGCCTGTCCTGGAGGATCCACCTGGCCTTAGAGGAGCAGGACTGTCCTGAGATGGAGGAGTCTGTATAAGTCTCCCCTCTCTAGAAGGGGTTGGCCAATCTACAGTGAAAGAATCTGCATGGGGATTTGCCGGTTAATGCTTTCATTCTATATCCTTAACCCACAGTACCCAACATATGTCCCTTCTGGCCGGCGGTAGACGGTGGTCGGAAACTGTGTTTCACTGTTTTACAGACTGTTTCTCGTCAGGGAGAAGTTTTCCAGGAGAGAAGTTTTTCTCTCTTAAGACTTTAATTTGGGTTTTTTTAAATATTTGAAGACCAAAGAACAAATGTCAGTTACATGAACTCATACGGGCAATCCAAAATGGCAGTCTATCGTGAGGGCAGGAAGGGAAGAGGAGGAAAGTGGAGGATGGGGCGTAGACTTCAGATGTGGTGTAGCTCCTTGAGTAGAATGATTTTTTTTTTTTTTTAAAAGCTCAGAATCACGATTGATTTTTTAACTAGAGTGTCACGATAATAAAATGAGTACCACGATACTTATACCAGACAAAGTATTTATAAACTGCAATGTATTGTACAAGTTAGTTTGAAACAAATGACGTGTTTTTTACGCAAAATTAGTGTGCACACGACGAAAGACGCCACGGCAGACTCGTGGCTCGGGCCCGTGCTTCTGCCATGGTGAGTTCGTGTTGTCGCGTGTCTGGGACGAGACAGAAACTTTAGCTTGTTTGTTTGTTTGAAGCGAGTTTGCGTTTCTATCGAAGCGGACGCTGTCTTCCGGAGTTCGTTCTTGCCGGCAGAAGAAACACACAAACAGCCAATCAGCTAACAGACGGTCGGGACCCCCGCGTACGGAGGAGGGAATACGCCTTATCATATCCTGGACGGTCACCGTACAACAGGCAAACAGCCAATCTTCAGCAGCTGTGTAGTTAGTTGTAGTTCAGTTTGCAGTTAGTTGCCATGGTGGTTTTGTTTACAAAGGAGTAGCATGCAGTGCGACGTGGGAGGAGCGCAGCGGCGGCCGCTCTGTAGTGGAGACTGGCACCCGTAGTATCGTTACTACGGTAGTACCGTCGTGTAAAATTTTCTAGTATAGTCGCGTCGCGGTTCATGATTTGGCCCGGGGGGTTGGTGAGGTTACCGTTTGTATACCGTGGGTATCGTGCCAACTCTAATTTTAAACTATTACAAACCAAATGAACGATTTGGAGAAAGTTCAGATTATATGGACCTTTTAGAAGAGTGTTGTGTTGTCAAAAACAATGATTTAATGTTCTCAGAACGCTGCCTGATCTGTCCTGTTTGTTTATTTATTTATTTATTTATTTAGTGTGACATGACTTATGGTTGCACATACTAGAAGACAACATAAGGCCTCTTTTGAAAAATCAAAAAATCTTCTCCTCTCTCTCTCCTCTCTCTCTCTCTCTCTCTCTCTCTCTCTCTCTCTCTCTCTCTCTCTCTCTTTTTACCATCACCCACCACCATTTTTCTTTTTTTGTTAAACATACATGTCTCATTAATTATGTTACTAAGTTAAACCTTCTTCTCCAGTGTTTCTGGTTATCAAGGCTTCTCATGGATCATGGCTGCTGCTGTGGTCCTGCAATACTGGTCCCCTTACCTATATATATTATTACTGTCATTATTGCTACCATATCTCCATACAGTTTATAGTTAGTTGATTGATTACTGCTGCTGTGCTTCTGTGTCTCTCTATTCTCTATCACAGGTTCCACTGCTACTGTAAATCATTTTATCATTCATTGTGCATCATTGTCATTTTGTTCCGTCATTATAATTGTACATCTGTTTGTTGTTGATTTGTCTGTACACTTGCATCCATTGCCACGTCTGTTCCGTCCTGGGAGAGGGATCCCCCTTGTGGCCTTTCCTGAGGTTTCTCCACATTTTTTTCCTGTTAAAGGTTTTTTTGTGGGCAAGTTTTTCTCACTCGAACCGAGGGTCTAAGGACAGAGGGGTGTCACTCCCTGTACAGCTTGGTAAAGCCGTCCGAGGCAAATGTGACGTGGAATTGGGCTCTATACAAAATTTATAAAAATTTGATTGATTTGATTTTGAACCTTATCCCTGTGTGTTGTTTTAATATATTTTTGTAACTAACTGTCTTAAGCTCGTCTTTTCTTGATTTCACAATGTCACAGGTGAGTGCACCATGGAATGTTTTCAAAAGTCAGTTCCACAGGCATAAAAAGTTAGAAAAATCAGACAGATAGACATTCATCAGAAAGCATCAAGTTTTCCTCTCTCTTTTCCGTCAATAAAGTCATGAAATTTTGTTTTACCATGTGGTCTATTGTTATATTCATTAATTGCATTTTGCCAACAGCAGTTCAACCTTATACTTACGTTAAAAAAAACAAATCATAAATCTGTTCATTTTATTACTGCTAACTAATATAAGAAGAAGCTTGCTGATCTGTTACATACAAAAATATGAATTTGAAGTTGGCTGTATGACCAAATGACAGCCATGCTGATATTTCGTATAATAGCATTTCTTTTTGCTTTCTTATGATTTGTGTTAATTTATGCGTCAAACCAGCCCTTCCTGCTTTTTTGGTAGCAAACCTCTTGTGTGTTGATTGAGAATGTGCTCTTCAAACATGCCAAATTAAATAATTGTAACAATTTCGAAATGTTTCTGTTTGCCTATTATAAACAATTTTATCAGCCACACATCAAAGTGATGATTTGCTTCGCACACACGTATCATTGAATAGAAAATTGGTTTTCTAAGCTGAACAAACGGGCCTTTGAACTATACTGAGATTACGAAGGAGACACAGAAATAAGGAGGAGATTTCAAGATTGCCAATGTTAATTTTCCACAAATGAGAGAAACAAAAGATATAAAACCATATTTGCATTTATTGATCACTCGACTCAAAATATCAGACAGCTGTGGTGAAAGTCAATCATGAGGTATAAATGACTGCTTATGTCTCCTGCACACCTCATTCTTCTTGCCAGCCAATCTCTTCAAATTCGCTGCGCAACTAAATACATTAGTATTTAGTAGGTGTGTTGTGAAGGTCTCTCGACCCTCAAACCTTATTCACCATTAAAGCAAGCATTTAAGTTAAAATTGTGGATAAAAACATACTCCATTAAGCTATTGAGAAAGAAATTTTTAAATGTTGCATAAGGTTGCAAGGAAAAGTCATAAAAACCCACAAAATCTAAACATCAATGGTTCATCTTTCCATCAGGTTTGTGCGTGCATGTGTGTGTGCATGCATGTGTGTGTCATGAACCGGCGAAAGGAGATTACAACCAAGGGGAGGAGATGCACAGCAGTTCATAGCCAATAGAAAAATATATGTATCAGTCATGTAAATGTGGGGTATGATCATGTATAAGGTGGGGTTGTGTTTGTGTTTTGAAATGGAAATAAATGAAATGCCCAAAGAAACCAAAAAGGTGCGGACCCCGGCAGGCCACCTAGCCCTTTATCAGCTGGAACACCTAGCCCAGGTGCCTCCCGACCAGGTGAGTCTCAGCTGATCATCTCGGAAAGAAACAGACAGACCATTACGTCACCACAGTGAAAACCCATGGCAGTATAGTTAAGTCTATAGTATAGTTTATAGTACTAGATAGTAGCGTCTAGTAATAACAAAAAACACTGAACTGAAACAAAACCAAATTCCCAGACAGTACTAAAAAAACACAAAATTACTGGAAGAAAAACAACCTGAACACCCCAGAAAATAAACTAAACTAAATAATATATCAACTGCTGCCACTGTGTGGCGCACGCTGCATTGACATGCCACTGTGCGTTGTGTGGGTTGTGCCCGGCCGTTGGACTGTGTCTGGGCACAGCAACTACTGCTGTTTTGCTTCATCTGTTTTTTATTTTTTTATTTTGTGTTGTATTAGACCTCGAGGGAAAGAGTCGTAACATACTAAATAAAGTGTGATTGTGAAAACACATTGTTAATTTTTAAAGAAGAGCCAATATTTGAATGGTTGCAGTTTGTGTTTCTCTGGTCACTTTGGAAGAATTGAATGCTTAACCCGATTTATAAAGTAGTCATTCAAAAGCCACAATGTTTTGTGTTTTGCTTGTGGGGTCAAGGGTATGAATAAATGCTTTAAATGTTATACATTACTTCTTATGCTTGGACCATTTTAGGTTGATTTTAAGCTCGGGATATTTAAATTAGCTTCGAACCTGACAACCCATTGGGCGTCCCATCTATGGGCCGGCCCCCCCCTTGGCGAATTTAACAGTGTAGATCTCTTTTCCATTGCAAGCTCCAGATATCCATAATAGAGGCCCATTGGTAATTAATTAAGTAATTCTTAATTTCTCGGATGAGTCTCTTGTATTCAGAAAGAATCTGTTAATTGTATATTTGTCATTGTATGTAATTCAGTGTACAGTTCAGTTGTGCTAATGGCCTTTTCAGTGTACCAAAACTGTACCCCTCCCCCACACCCAATTTCTGGGGCAAACCTTTTTCTTTAAGTCTGTTCATTACCTTTGTATTTTCAACTGAAGCCCTATTAACAGTACCTGTTATTTAACTGTAAATTAGGCATTATCAACTGCCAATGATATAATTTTAGGATTATTGTGTAACAGGCTTTTATAGTCTGACAATGTCATACACAGCCAGGACAGACGCTTTCAACATGCCACTCAGGCTTGCCATTTGCTACTATTTGGACACGGGTTTCATTCAGAGGAAATTTAAGAGAAACTTTAAAAAAGCAGAGTCATTTTGTCACACCGCGGGTGAGGGTCAAGCTGGGTTTTGTTTATGTCTTGTCATTTCCTGTTTTCTTTTGATAGTTAACTCTCCTCTCGTTTAGGGTCACTTGACAATTCCTCATGTGTCACCGGTTCTGAATGTCCTCCCCGCCCTCCTGACCTGATTGTTTCCACCTGTTCCCCCTTACCCTGTGTAATTATATATTGTCTGCGTCCCCTTTGTCCTGTGCCGGAAGTGTTTCGTCTGTCTCAGCGTACACCAAAATGCCTCGATTCCTGAACCAAAGTCATAGCCTTTGCTTTTGAGATCTTCTTGTTTTTCATCGTTAAAGAGTGATTTTTTGTGGTAATTTCGTTTTTAGCCTAGTATTAGCTTCCAAGTTCCAGAGATCTTTTGTTTCTTCCCTCGTAGAGTGATTTTTTTTCTGTTGTATTTCCTTAGCCCTAGCCCCTTTTGGTTTCTGAGGAGCTTAGCTTAGAGTTTTGTCAGAGCGTCCTTAGTTTATTGCCCCTTTGTTGTTTTCCTCTTTGAGCGTGATTTGATTTTATTTTGATTTTTGTTTTATTTTTTTGGATTACCAGTCCAGTGTTTTTCCTCTTGGAGTCAGTACTTTTTGTTTCTCCGTATTCAGGCTCTTTTTATAGCCTCCTTCATTCGAGGGTTATTGAAGACCCAAATTTAAAGCTTCTTTCCGCCTGAACTCGCATCTGAGTCCTCATTCGAGAGGTTCCCGGCTGACAGTACCACCTTCGGCCAGTATGGACTCAGCAGAGGTGGCCATGGGCGGCTCTATGTACGAGATCCAGGAAGCCCGCCATTGCCCGCCAGGAGGAGCTACAAACGGCGCTGGGCTCACATTTCTGAGAGCTCTCGTCCCCGGTGAGAGAGCTGGTGCACCACCTATGGCAGGCCACACAGCCACCTGCGGCCCCGGAGCCTCCAGCAGCTGCAGCGACTCATCCCTGGACGCAGGTGGTGGGAATCAGCTGGCCACCCCCAGCGCGTTTCTCTGGCTGAAACCAGGACAGTGCAGGGCTTTCTCATTGACTGTCGACCATTTTGAGCAGCTTCGCAGGCATCGTCCACCGAACAGGTCGAAGATTGATTTCATTATTTCCACCTGACAGGGGAGCCAGAGCTGGGCCACCGCAGAGTGGGCTCGTGACTCTCCGCTCTGCTCCTCCCTCCCGGACTTTAAAGCTGCCCTCATGAGGATTTAGTTCCTGTGTCCACAGGAACAGGGGGAAAAGGCCAGGGAGGCTGCTGGTCTGACACAGGGCACTGACTCTGTGTGCGACTACGCCATTCGGGGCTTTGCACCCTGGCGACGGAGAGCGGCTGGAATGACACGGCCCTGTCCGACCTGTTCCTGAAGGGGCTGGCGCCCAAATCCAGGGGCTGCTGCTGCCCGTGGACCCTGCATGCAGACCTGGACTCCTATTCTCGTGGCCCATCCGGACTGGACAACAGGGTTCGTGAGCTCCGGCAACCGCGGCACCGGCGGGTCGACATCGGAGAGGTTCCACGATTCTCAGCCCCGGACATGCAGGCTGATCGTTATTCGACGCCTGAGCACGGTCTTCCCTCATCGCCGCCAGGGACGGAGGAGCCTCTGCAGCTTGGCAGGACGAGGCCTGACGCCAGAGGAGCGACGACGGCGCCAGCAGGAGGGGGGCAGCTGCTTTACTGCGGCCAAAATCCACCACCTCGTCGCCGCCTGTCCGGCCAGAAGACCCCGAAGCGGTGGTCAGGCCCACAGCCATCTGTGTGGGACACGCAGACTGACCCCGGTTAAGGTAAAACACCACCATGCCATCACCACTATGACATTAATGCGCTTGTAGACTCGGGGCCGACGAAGGGAGCCTAATCGACAGGGGGGTTGGCGGAGACGGAGAAAGAAATTGGGCTAAGTCAGAGCCCCTGGCCAGCCCATCGGGGGCCAGGGCTCTTAATGGGTATGATTCTGTTCCTAATCCACCACACATCCAAGGAACCATTGGGGAACTGCAGATCCAGGAGCCTAGTGGAACTCCTGAACTTTATTAATTGAACCTGCGTCTCAGACTCTAGTCCTGCGGAAATCCCTTGTTGGTCTTCACAACCCCCCATATAAACTGGAAGACAGGGGCAGTCCAAGGGTTGGGGGGAGGATTGTCGTGAACCACGCCCAACTTTTTCGGTCAGGGGCTTCTTTAACATGACTCCCTAATATTTTTCTGTCTCACTGCCACAGGACTCTGGAACCCGACCTGATATCAGTTGCCTCCCTGCTCCACCACCTCAGCGAGCGGTTTTTTTTAGCAAAGCCCAGCCAAAGGCCTTGGCCTTCTCCCCCCAACCGGCCTTATGGACTGCGCCATAGACCTAATCCCTGGGCTCCCCATTCACAAGGGGCCGCCTTGTATTCCATCTCCGGCCCGGAGAGG
>NC_040013.1:49122464-49138479 GCF_000972845.2 Larimichthys crocea | reverse complement strand
GAGGGAGGGGTACTATCACGCGGTGAGGTCAAGCTGGGTTTTTGTCTTGTCTTGTCATTTCTTGTTTTATTTTGAAAATAACTCTCCTCTCGTTTCAGGTCACTTGCCCTTCCTCATGTGTCACCGGTCTGATCTGCCCTGATTGTTTCCACCTGTTCCCCATTACCCTGTGTATATATTGTCTGCGTCTCCCCTTGTCTTGTGCCAGAGTGTTTCGTTCTTTCGTTCACCCCAGCCAGTCATTCCCACAGACCTTGATCTTCCTTGCCTTGCTACGCAACGAGTGTTGTTGTTTTTTCCTCCATGTGAGTGATTTTTGGTTGTAAATTTCATAGTATTAGGTTATTGATTTCTGTTCAGTTTGATAGCGGTTTAGCTTTTGTCCTCCCCTTGTGGAGTGATTTTCTGTTACCTTTTCCTCTTTGCTTTTACGTTTTCCCTCTGCGGAGTGGTTTTTGGTTTTTTAGAGTATATTCCTGTATAGTATCTTTAGAGTAATTTTCATAGTCTATTTTTGAGTCGCTCAGTGTGGAGAATTCCTAATAAAGTTCCATCCTGTTGGTGATACCTCTGCATCTGAGTCCTCCTTTGAGTCCAGGCCTGACACAGCCAAGCCACCATTTATTTTCAATATGCACGCAACGTCACGGTACAAAACCTGAACCCTAGCTATGAAAACAGGGTTGAACCAGGAAGCAGCAAGTGTTTTCCACAAGTTTGGTGTCAACCCGGTCAAAAGCTTTTTCTTGGTCTAAAGAAATGAGACAGTTTCTATGCCCAAAGACAGAGACTTCCAAAACATGCCGAATAAAAGTGATATTATCACTAATAAGCCTGCCGGGCACACAGTAAGTCGATCGACATGAATCACTTCCCGTTACCTCCCTCCCTGAGCTAGAGCCAAGGATTTTGACAGCACCTTAGAGTCCCCACAGAGCAGGAGAAACCGGCCTCCAATTCTTAAGCTCCTGGAGATCACCCTTCTTAGGGAGCAGGGTAATGACCGCCCTCCTGCAGCTCTGAGGTAACAGTCCATGTCTGAAACTGTCCTGAAATACCTCCAACATGTCCTCTCCCACCACAGGCCAGAAAGCCTTATAGAAATCCACTGGAGGCCATCAATGCCCGGGCCTTACCATTGGCTAGACTCAGGAGGGCTGCATGAAGTTCTCCCAGGGTCAGGTCGGCCGACAGCGAAGAGTCACATGACTCCCCAAGTTTAGGCAGGTCAGACAGAAAAGCGGAATCCAACTTTGCATCCTCTCACCAACTCTGTTTTAAAAAGGTTTTTGATAAAAGTGCACAGGGAATGGAATGATCTTCCTCTGCGCCGTTCTAGTCTCCAAGCCAAAAGAAAAACTTGAACGGGCGTCCATCATAGAGGCGTTCATGAAACGTGACCGGACCAGAGCTCCCTGTGCTGTGATGCCCAACAGGTTGGCTATAGCCGCATTTTTACTTAAGGATTCAACATGTCCTTGATCTCCTGTCGGCTCATAAGGTCTGTACCTCGGTCTCGGTCCAGGTCCGAAGGATCTGGTGATGTACTTGTGACATTCCGAGTATATATTGTTGACATTGTTTTTCCCAAAAGCCCACCATTTTTGCACTGAGCTGAGTTTTCTTTTCACATGTGAGTCCTGTTATGGAATTTTTCTTTTTGGGTTACACAAGGTCACGTGTGAGCCTTGTGGTCCTCGGCAGTATTATTGTTTGTCTTTGACGGGTGCCACCATATATTCAACACTGTGGTGTCCAGGGTCGAGGAGGCCTGTTGCTGCTCATTCCTAGACATAATAGATAGCTAACTGTTGACGTTCCAGCAGAACAGATAACAAGTGTCTCCAGACTAGAATGTGTTGAAGGTGAACACGAACATGGTAAATGCATTCCCCTTGACTATTTTGGGTGCGTAAAGTATTTGTGGTGCGTCATCTATGAGGGGTTTAAAAAGTGTACGACCACCAGCATGAGTTCACAACACCACAGTGTATTCATCAGCAAAAACCACTCCGCAGAGGGAAAACGTAAAAGCAAAGAGGAAAAGGTAACAGAAAATCACTCCACAAGGGGAGGACAAAAGCTAAACCGCTATCAAACTGAACAGAAATCAATAACCTAATACTATGAAATTTACAACCAAAAATCACTCACATGGAGGAAAAAACAACAACACTCGTTGCGTAGCAAGGCAAGGAAGATCAAGGTCTGTGGGAATGACTGGCTGGGGTGAACGAAAGAACGAAACACTCTGGCACAAGACAAGGGGAGACGCAGACAATATATACACAGGGTAATGGGGAACAGGTGGAAACAATCAGGGCAGATCAGACCGGTGACACATGAGGAAGGGCAAGTGACCTGAAACGAGAGGAGAGTTATTTTCAAAATAAAACAAGAAATGACAAGACAAGACAAAAACCCAGCTTGACCTCACCGCGTGATAGTACCCCTCCCTCTAGGGCCGACTCCTGACGGCCCAGGCAACTCAGGATGATCTCTGTAGAAATCTTGAATCAGTGAAGGGTCAGCTATGTAGCTCTGTGGGATCCATTGTCTCTCCTCTGGCCCGTATCCCTCCCAATCCACTAAAAACTGTTTTCCCCGGCCTCTGTTGCGTACAGCTAACAGTTTCCTGACTTTATAAAGTGGACCTCCATTGGCTGCTTCCAGTGGTGGCGGGGGCTTGGTGGCCGGGACCATGGGGCTTAACCTGACTCACGTGGAATGTGGGGTGGACACGGAGAGACCTGGGCAGACTGAGACGAATGGCAGCTGGACTGATGACTTTGGAGATGGGAAAAGGACCCACGAACCGTGGCGCCAGCTTCTTAGAGGGGACCTTGAGGTGAAGATCTCTAGCTGACAACCACACTCTCTGACCAGGCCGATACTGGGTGCAGGGCGGCATTTTCGGTCAGCTGCCCTTTTGACTCTGTCCCCCTGACGGATGAGTACTTGGTGGGCCGTGGCCCAGATGCGGCGGCAGCGACGAACCAGAGCGTGGGCGGAGGGGACAGACACTTCCGGCTCGGTGTCAGCAAACACAGGAGGCTGGTAGCCATAGGCACACTTGAAGGGGGAGAAGCCTGTGGCAGAGGTAGGCAGCGAGTTGTGGGCAGATTCCACCCAGATCAAGTGGGTGCTCCACGAAGCTGGGTTCTGAGACACAAGGCAACGGAGGCCAGTTTCCAGCTGTTGGTTTAGACGTTCGGTCTGGCCGTTGGCCTCCGGGTGGTATCCTGACGTCAGACTTGCCGTGGCACCGATGAGCCTACAGAACTCCTTCCAGAACCGGGAGATGAACTGGGGCCCCCGGTCTGACACGATGTCCTTAGGGAATCCATGGATCCTGAAGATATTTTGCATCATAATTTGAGCAGTTTCTTTTGCTGAGGGCAGCTTAGGTAAGGTAATGAAATGTGCCATTTTGGAAAAACAATCCACGATTACCTTTCGAAACCGGGAGCCCCGTGACAAAGTCCATAGATATGTCCGACCACGGCCTGGAAGGGATGGGCAGGGGTTGCAGGAGTCCTATGCGTAACCCAGAGGACGTCTTGTTGCGGGCGCTGACCGAACATGCCTCAATGTACTCCCGGACTCCCGACTCCATGGACGGCCACCAGAACCGCTGGGAGATGGCGAACATGGTCCTTCGGACTCCCGGATGGCAAGTGAGCAGCGAGGTGTGAGCCCAATGAATCACAGAATTAGAAGAGGCAAGATTAGCCACAGTCACTTCCCTCCCCAGAGTAGGGATGTCGAGGCAGTCATTAACACAGTCCTCCCCCCAACCCATAATTTCTCCCGTTCTCCAGTTTACATGGGGGTTGTGGCGATACAGCCATGGCTGTCCCAAAATCAGTGTATGAGAGGGTGACTTGAATAAAAAGAAGCTTATGTGCTCACTATGCTCATTTATGTGCAATCTGAGGGGTTCAGAGATGTGAGTGATGGTGAACAGTTCCTTTCCGTTGAGAGCTTTGGCATGGATTGGCTTAATTAAGAGTTTGGATTTGAGGCCCAGCTCCTCTGCCAAGCCCCAGTCCATCAAACTCTCATCAGCCCCTGAGTCTATAAGTGCCTCAAGTTCTGTGGCGGTGCGGTGCATTACCTTGACTGTGGTGAGGGTACGTCGAACAGGACTTGAAGCAGTGAACTGACTCACCACTGTGGGCCTCTTGGCTGAGCAGGCGGCGACGAGATGACCCAACTCCCGGCAATAAAAGCATCGGCCCTCCTGCTGTCGCCTCCGTCGCTCTTCATGCGTCAGCCGAGCCCTTCCCAGCTGCATGGGCTCCTCCTCACCATCCGTGGGGTAGTGACAACCCTGCTCCAGCGGTGAACGGCGGGGAACCGACCAGCCTGGTGCTTGGGTGCGTGTGGGTCTCCCTGTAGGTCGAAAGGCTGTCTGAGTTGGTGGACCCTATTGTCCGTTCGGATGGCAAGAGGGATGAGAGAGTCTAAATCTTGGGGTAGATCCAAAGGAACCAGAAGGTCTTGAATGGGGGCAGCCAGCCCCTTCAGGAACACATCATAGAGGGCTGTGGAATTCCACCCACTCTCCACAGCCAGGGTGTGGAAGTGGATGGCGTAGTCACAGACAGAGTCGCTGCCTTGCCTTAGTCTGCTCAGCTCCTGAGCCTTCTCCCGGTCGGTCGGAACCGGGTCAAAAGTCCTTTGTAAGGCTGCCTTAAAGTCTGTGAGGGAGCTGCAGAGGGGAGAGTCCCGAGCCCACTCTGCTGAGGCCCATGCTTTGGCTCGTCCAGTCAGATAGGACATCATGAAGGCTATTTTGGACCGGTCAGTGGGGAAAGCATGAGGGGATAGTTCGTAATGAATTGAACAGTCAATGAGAAATGTCTTACACAGTCCCAGTTCCCCAGAGAATTTCTCTGGTTGGGCTAATTTGCTACCAGCCCCAATGACAGGCACCGTCGGGGTGGGAGCCGCAGCAGCAGCAGCCGGGGATTCAGGAGCTGTGGTCATCTGGGCAAACTGGTCCCGCAGACCACAGGACCTGGTGTGGAGGCCTCTGGCTCGGCTCATCCTGCAGAGAGTCAGTGGGATGGGACTAAATGTTATAAAAATTAGGGTTACACAGCTAGTTGGATGTTTTAACTCATACAATGTTTGTTCCTATTTATTACATGTCCCTAGGGCACTTCCCTTTATTGCTGTTTTCCTGAGACTGGCAGGGTAAGGTAAGGTTCAGGTTAATGTGTAAATAGAGGGATTTCAGAACAGAATGGGGCCTAGGGACAGGTCAGAGAGGTGACATCAAGATTGGGGACATACTGGCTACTCATTAGGGGATATGTTGAAGAAAGCTGTTTAAATGCATTATATGCAAATTGACTGTTAACAATTTACAGAGGTTGAGACAGCCCATCTTCAGGAAAATGTATAAGAACTAACTGTTAACGCTCCTCTGGGAGCCTTTTTCTCTGTAACCCCTTTAGTGTGTTGCACTGTGAAACGCTCCTCTTGTACAAGAACAATAAATTCAACTTAAACTTTGATGCTTTGAATCCGATCCTCCTTATTTAAGGGTTGTTCTTTAAAATTCCCGTAACACTAAAGGAAGCAGTGTTTTTAATGGATTTTAAGACTGTTAAGCTTCATAATTTGCCTGTGTTTTATCGAGGACTTTTCAGCGTATGGAAGCTGATCTGGAGGCAGAGAGTGGAGCACGGCTCTCTGTCCTGGCTGCTGAGGGAGCCTGTTCACCAGGGAGGACTTCTGAGCGCCCCCTGCTGGGCTGGACCAGCGGTCACAGAGGCTTTCAGCAGGGCAGGGATCTCTACTCTGGGGGCTGTGCTGGACCATACTGGACCTGGACTCCAGGAAGCGGGGCGTCTGGTGGCTGCGCTGGGCTGGAGATTAGAGAGGATGGTGGGGAGGCTGCTGAAACACTGGAGGAGCCGTCTGACAGAAGAGGAGCGTCAACAAATAAAGGGCTACAGTCCAGTGGTTGGTGGGACCGAGAATCCTTTCCCGCTCTTTACATCAGGCCCTGGGAGGAACAGCAGGGAGAGCTGAACCTGAAGGAGGCCAAGGGCAGAGCGCTGGCTGCCCTGATGGTCAGATGTTTGAACAGAAAGAGGCTGCAGCAGCAGACACGCCTGTCCTGGAGGACTCACCTGGCCTTAGAGGAGCAGGACTGTCCTGAGTGGAGGAGTCTGTATAAGTCTCCCCTCTCTAAGAGGGTGGCCAATCTACAGTGAAGAATTCTGCATGGGATCTTGGCCGTAAATGCTTTCATCTCTATCCTTAACCCTACAGTACCCAACATATGTCCCTTCTGTCCGGCGGTAGAAACTGTGTTTCACTGTTTAACAGACTGTTCTCGTCAGGAGAAGTTTTCTCTCTTAAGACTTTAATTTTGGGTTTTAAATATTTGAAGACCCAAAAGAACAAATGTCAGTTAATGAACTTCATACTGGGTCAATCCAAAATGGCAGTCTATGTGAGCAGGAAGAGGAAAGTGGAGGATGGGGTAGACTCAGATGTGGTGTAGCTCCTGAGTAGAATGATAAAAGCCAGAATCACGATTGATTTTAACTAGAGTTGTCACGATACTAAAATGAGTAACCACGATACTATACCAGACAAAGTATTTTTATAAACTGCAATGTATTTGTACAAGTTAGTTTGAAACAATGACGTTTGTTTTTTAAGCAAAATTAGTGTTGCCACTGACGAAGACGCCACGGCAGACTCGCTGCTCGGGCCCGGTGCTTCTGCCATGGTGAGTGTGTTGTCTCGTGTCTGGGCGAGACAGAACTTTAGCTTGTTGTTTGTTTTGAAGCGAGTTTCTATCGAAGCGGAGCTGTCTTCGCGGAGTTCGTTCTTGCCGGCAGAAACACACAAACAGCCAATCAGCTAACAGACGGGCGGACCCAGCGTACGGAAACAGCCTATCATATCCCTGGACGTCACCAGTAACAGGCAAACAGCCAATCATTCAGCAGCTGTGTAGTTCAGTTGCAGTAGTTGCCATGGTGGTTTGTTTACAAAGGAGTAGCATGCAGTGAGAAGCTGGGAGGAGAGCAGAGGCGGCCGCTCTGTAGTGGAGACTGGCACCAGTAGTATAGTAATCTACGGTAGTACCGTCGTGTAAAATTTCTAGTATAGTAGCGACGGTTATGATTTGGCACCGCGGGGTACCGTGTATACCGTGGGTATCGTGCAACTCTAATTTTAACTATTACAAACAAATGAACGATTTGGAGAAGTTCATGATTATATGGACTTTTAGAAGAGTGTTGTGTTTTGTACAAAACAATGATTTAATGTTCTCAGAACAGCTGGCCTGATCTTTGTCCTGTTTGTTTATTTATTTATTTATTTATTTAGTGTGACATGAACTTATGTGTTGCATACTAGAAAAATAAAGGCCTTTTGAAAAATCAAAAAATCTCTCTCTCTCTCTCTCTCTCTCTCTCTCTCTCTCTCTCTTTTACCATCACCACCACCATCTGTAAACATACATGTCTCATTAATTTATGTTACTAAGTAAACTTCTTCTCCAGTGTTTCTGGTTCTCAGGTTCTCATGGATCATGGCTGCTGCTGTGGTCCTGCATGACGTCCTCTACATATATTATTACTGTCATTATTGCTACCATATCTCCATTACAGTTTATAGTTAGTTGATGATTTACTGCTGCTGTGCATCTGTGTCTCTCTATCTCTATCACAGGTTCCACTGCTACTGTAATCATTTTATCATTCATTGTGATTCATTGTCATTTTGTCAGTCATTATAATTGTACAATATGTTTGTGTTGATTTGTCCTGTACACGTGACATCCATTGCACGTCTGTCCGTCCTGGGAGAGGGATCCCTCCTCTGTGGCTCTTCCTGAGGTTTCTTCCACATTTTTTCCCTGTTAAAGGTTTTTTGTGGGCAAGTTTTTCCTCACTCGAACCGAGGGTCTAAGGACAGAGGGTGTCACTCCCTGTACAGATTGTAAAGCCTTCCGAGGCAAATGTACTTTGTGACTTTGGGCTATACAAATAAAATTTGATTTGATTTGATTTTGTAACTTCTCCCTGTGTGTTTTAATATATTTTTGTACTAACTGTCTTTCAAGCTGTCTTTTCTGTATTTCTACAATGTCCACAGAGTGGCACCACTGGAATGTTTCAAAGTCAGTTCACAGGCATAAAAAGTTAGAAGAATCAGACAGATAGACATTCATCAGAAAGCATCAGTTTTCCTCTCTCTTCTTCAGTCAATAAAGTCATGAAATGTGTTAACAATGTGTGTCATTGTTATATTCATAATTGCATTTTGCCAACAGCAGTCAACCTTATACTTAAGTTAAAAAAACAAATCATAATCTGTTCATTTATTACTGCTAACTAATAAGAAGAAGCTTGTTGATCTGTTACATACAATAAATATGACATTTGAAGTTGTGCTGCTATGACCAAATGACAGCCATGCTGATATTTAGTATAATAGCATTTCTTTTTGCTTTATTATGATTTGTGTTAATTTATGCGTTCAACCAGCCCTCCTGCTGTAGCCAACCCTCTTTGTGTGTTGTAATTGAGAATGTGCTCTTCAACATGCCAAATCAAATAAGATGTAACAATTTCAGAAATGTTTCTGTTTGCCTATTATAAACAATTTTATCAGCCACACATCAAGTGATGATTTGCTTCAGCACACACGTATCATTGAATTAGAAAATTGGTTTGTCTAAGCTGAACAACGGCCTTTGAAATATACTGAGATTAATGAAAGGAGACACAGAAATAAGGAGAGATTTCAAGATTGCCAATGTTAATTTTCCACAAATGAGAGAAACAAAGATAATAAACCATACTTTGCATTTATTGATCACTAGACTCAAATATATCAGACAGCTGTGGTGAAAGTCAATAAGAGGTAAATGGACTGCTTCATGTCTCCTGCACACCTCATCTTCTCTGCCAGAAAATCTATTCAAATTAGCTGAGAAAATAAATAAATAGTATTTCAGTAGGTGTTGTGAAGGTCTCTCGACCTCAAACCTTATTCACCATTTAAAGCAATGCAGTTAAATTGTGGATAAAAACATATCCATTAAGCTAATTGAGAAGAAATGTTTTAAATGTTGCATAAGGTTGCAAGGAAGTCATAAACTACACAAAATCAACATAAATGTGTCATCTTTACATCAGTGTTTGTGCGTGCATGTGTGTGTGCATGCATGTGTGTTGTCATGACCCGGCCGAAGGAGATTACAAAAAAGGGGAGAGATGCAGTGCATAGCCAATAGAAAAATATATGTATCAGTCATGTAAATGTGGGTGTATTGATCATGTAAGGTGGGGTGTTTTGAAATGGAAATAAATGAAATGCCAAAGAAACCAAAAAGGTGCGGACCCAGGCAGCCACTAGCCCTTTTATCCAGCTGGAACACCGAGCCCAGGTGCTCCCGACCAGGTTGATGTTGTCAGCTGATCATCTCGGAAAAAGACAGACCATTACGTCACCACAGTGAAAACCCATGGCAGTATAGTATAGTATAGTATAGTATAGTATAGTATAGTAGAGTATAGTAATAACAAAACACTGAAACAAAACAAATCCCAGACAGTACTAAAAAAACACAAATACTAGGAAGAAAAACAACCTGAAAACCCCAGAAAATAAACTAAACTTAAATAATCTATCAACTGCTGCCACTGTGTGGCGCAGCTGCCATTGACATGTCACTGTGCGTGTGTGTGTGTGCCACGGCAGTTGACTGTGTCTGGGCACAGCAACTACTGCTGTTTTGATCATCTGTTTTATTTTTTTATTTTGTGTTGTATTAGACTCGAGGGAAGTAACATACTAAATAAAGTGTGAAACACATTGTTAATTTAAAGAAGAAATATTTGAATGGTTGCTAGATTTGTGTTTCTCTGGTCACTTTGGAGAATGGAATGCTTAACCCTGATTAAAAAGTTAGTCATTCAAAAGCACAATGTTTTGTGTTGCTTGTGGGGTCAAGTGGTATGAATTAAATGCTTTAAATGTTATAACATTACCTTTTATGCTGGAACATTTTAGGATTTTAAGATGGGATATTTAAATTAGCTTCGATACCTGACAACCCATTGGGGCGTCCCATCTACTTGGGACGCCCCCCCCTTGGGACATTTAACAGTGTAGATCTCTTTGCCATTGCAAGCTCAAGATATACCATAATTAGAGGCATTGGTAAGTAATCA
This sequence comes from Larimichthys crocea, assembly GCF_000972845.2. Lineage (NCBI taxonomy): Eukaryota > Metazoa > Chordata > Actinopteri > Sciaenidae > Larimichthys > Larimichthys crocea. The sequence continues at coordinate 49,128,262 of NC_040013.1, read as the reverse complement.
TAATTTCTCGGATGAGTCTCTTTGTATTCAGAAAGCATCTGTTAATTGTATTAATTTGTCATGTAATCAGTGTACAGTAGTGCTCAATGGCTTTTCAGTGTACCAAACTGTACCCCTCCCCCACACCAAGTTCTGGGGCAAACCTTTTTCTTTTAAGTCTGTTCATTACCTTTTGTATTTTCAACTGAAGCCCTAAAGACCTGTATTTAACGTAAATTAGCATTATCAAATGCCAATGATATAATTTTAGGAGTAAACAGGATTATAGTCTGACAATGCATAACAGCAGGACAGCAATGACTATCAACATGCCACTCAGATGCCATTGCTACTATTTGGACAAGGGTTTCATCAGAGAAATTTAAGAGAACTTTAAAAAAGCAGAGTCATTTTGTCACACCGCGGTGAGGTCAAGCTGGGTTTTTGTTATGTCTTGTCATTTCCTGTTTATTTTGATAGTTAACTCTACTCTCGTTTTCAGGTCACTTGCCTTCCTCATGTGTCACGGTCTGATTGTCTTCCCCGCCCGATTGTTTCCACCTGTTCCCCATTACACCGGTGATATATTTCTGGTCTCCCTTTTTCCTGTGCCGAAGTGTTGCGTCGTCTGCGCGTACACCAAAGCCTCGTTCCTGAACCAAAGTCATGCCTGCTTTGAGATCTTCTTGTTTTTCCTCGAAGAGTGATTTTGTTGTTGAATTTCGTTAGCCTTAGTATTAGCTTACTAGTTCCAGAGATCTTTTGTGTTTCTTTCCTCGATAGAGTGATTTTCCGTCTGTGTATTTCCATTAGCCTAGCCCTTTTTGTTTCGATGAGGTAGCTTGCTTACGAGTTGTCTCAGAGGCGTCTTAGTTTATGCCCTTTGTTGTTTTCCTCTGAGAGATTTTGATTTTGTTTATTTTTTGATTTTACCCCGAGTGTTTTCCTCTCGGAGTGAATTGTTTGTTTCTTCCGTATTCAGGCACTCGTTTTATAGCCTCATTCATTCGAGGGTTTATTGAGACCCAAATAAAGCTTCTTTCCCGCCTGAACTCTGCAATCTGAGTCCTCACTCGAGTCCCGGCCTGACAGTACACTTCGGCACAGTATGGAATCACCAAAGGCGGCCAGTGGGCGGCTATGCTACGAGATCAGGAAGCCCGCATTGCCCCCAGGAGGAGCTACAAACGGGCGATGGCTTCACATGTCGGAGAGCTCTCGTCCAGGTGAGAGAGCTGGTTGCACCACTATGGCAGGCCACCAGCCACCTGAGGGCACCGGAGCCTCCAGCAGCCGGAGCGACTCATCACTGGACGCAGGGGGTGGGAATCAACTGGGCACCAAGCGTTTCTCGCGGAACCAGGACAGTGCAGGGCTTTCTCATTGACTGTTCGATCCATTTGAGCAGCTCCGCAGGCATTCGTCACCGACAGGTCGAAGATTGCTTTCATTATTCCCACCTGACAGGGAGAGCCAGAGCGGGTCGCACCGCAGAGTGGGCTCGTGGACTCTCCGCTCTGCCCTCCTCCGGACTTTAAAGCTGCCCTCATGAGATTTCGTTCCTGTGTCCACAGACAGGGAAAAAGGCAGGGAGCTGATGGTCTGACACAGGGCACGGACCTGTGTGCGACTAGCCATTCGCTTTCGCACCCTGGCGACGGAGAGCGCTGGAATGGCCACGGCCCCTGGTACACTGTTTCCTGAAGGGGCTGGCGACCACATCCAGGGGCTGCTGCTGCCTTGGACCTGCGCAGACCTGGACCCCTATCTCGTGGCCATCTCGACTGAACAACCGGTTCGTGAGTCTCCTGCAAACCGCGGCACGGCGGGTCGACATCGGAGAGGTTCCCACCGCTTCTCAGCCCCGACACAGGCCTGTATCGTTATTCGCCGCCTGAGCATGGTCTTCCCTATCCGCCGCCAGGGAGAGGAGCATGCAGCTTGGCAGGACGAGGCTGACGCCAGAGGAGCGACGACGCGCCACAGGAAGGGCATTGCTTTACGGCTGCAAAACTAAGCCCCGTCGGCGCCAGCCTGTTCCGCCAAAACCACGACGTGAGTCAGGCACACAGCCATTTGGACACGCAGCCTGACCCCGGTTAAGTTAACACACCATGGCCACCACTATTGACATTAAGGCGCTTGTAGACGCTGGGGCAGACGGAGAGCCATAATCGACAGGGTTGGCGGAGAATTGGGGCGAAAGTCGAGCCCCATGGCCAGCCCCATTCAGGGCCAGGCTCTAATGGTAAGGATCCTGTTCCTAATCACACCATCAAGAACCATGGACTGCAGATCCAGGAGCATAGGACGAGGAACTCCTGAACTTTTATTTTAATTGAAACTGCGTCTCAGACTCTAGTCTGGGAAATCCCTGTTTGTGTCTTCACAACCCCCACAAACTGGAAGACAGGGGCAGCATGGGTTGGGGGGAGGACTTGTGTGAACCACTGCCACCTGTTTCGGTCCAGGGCTTAACATGACCTCCATTAATCATTTTTCTGTCTCACCTGCCACAGACTCTGTAGAACCCGACTGAGATCCGTGCCCCCGCTACCAACCACTCAGCGAGGTTTTTAGCAAAGCCAAGGCCCTTGGCACACTTCCCCCAACACCGGCTTAGTGACTGCGCCATAGACCTAATCCCTGCTCCCCCATCCCAAGGGCCGCTTGTATTCCATCTCCGGCCCGGAGAGGGCAGCCATGAGGGAGTACATCGAGTCATCGTTGAAGGGGGCTTCCGTCCTTCCTTATCAGCAGCAGGGGCCGGTTTTTTTCTTTGTGGAGAAAAAAGGACGATCTCTTAGGCCCGCATTGATTACAGCCCCCTGAACGCCATCACCAGAAAGAATCGTTGAACCCTGCAACCATGACCTCCGTTTTTGACCAACTCCAACAAGCGAAGGTATTTACCAAGTAGACGAGATTTACGCAACGCTTATAATTTAATCAGATCAGGGAAGTTGAATGGAAAACTGGGTTTAACACCCTAGTGGCCATTATGAATATCGGGTCATGCCTTTTGGTCTTACCAATGCCCCCTTGTGCTTCCAGCCATGTATCAATGATGTGCTTCCGGGACTTTTAGACCGGTTTTGCATACGTTACCTTGACTACATACTCTCTACTCTCCCCGAACCAAGAGAACCTTGTAACATGGTGGACCCAGGTTCTCCAACGATGTTTGGATCACAAGCTCTATTGAAGGCAGAAAAAAAGGAAGAAAGAGCGAGTTCATGCCGACACATCTCCTTCATGGGCTTCATCGTTAGCCCCTGGAAGGTGCAGATGGATCCGGCTTCAAGTGAGCGCTGTGGCCGAATGCGCCCCCACCACACTGATAGCCCGCAAAAAAAGTCCAGCAGTTCCGGTTTTGCATAACTTTTATAGGCGGTTTATCAGAAACTTCAGCGCAACAGCAGCCCCGCTCCATGCTCTGGCCTTACGAAAGGGCTGCTCTCCGTGGTCCCGGAGGCAAGGCTGCCTTCACCACCTCAAAGATCCCGCTTCAACCACGGCCCCCCCCCCATCCACGATGCCTGTCACCAGCGGGCGCAGTTTGTTGGGTTGAGGTGGACGCCCTCCAACGAGGGGAGGTCAGGCGGTCCTCTCCAGCCAGCGGTGCTGAACGAGACGGGAAAGAGCACCTGACGCCTTCTTGTCACGCCGCCATGTCCCGGGCGGAAGCGAAACTGACGTCGGCAACCGGGAGATCGTTGGCGGCAAGCTGGCCTTGGAGGAGTGGAGACATGGCTCGAGGGGGTGAAAACACCCGTTCATGTTCTGGACCGACACACAAGAACCTGGGTACATAGTAAAGCCAGACGAGACTTAATTCTATCTCTGCGCCAGGCAAAGGTGGCCTTTTTTTTAACCGTTTCTCGTTTTCTCTTTCTGTACAGGCCGGGGTCCAGAACGTCAAACCTGACGCCGTCACGTTCTACGACAACCCCCGAGCCTGGCCAAAGAACAGAGCCCATCCCTTCCACGAACACTAGTGTGGTCGGAGCGCGGTTGACATTGGCAGATAGAAAAGGGAGGTCAGCAGGCAAATCGGTGGAGGCCGCCACCTAGTGGGTGCCCGGAATCGATTGTTCGTTCAGGTGAGCTGCGCCCACAGGGGGATCCACGGGCGCACACCTCGCTGCTTACCTGTCTCCGGGGGTTTCGCCGACCATGTTTGAACAACGCGAGGTTTCTGGTGGAGGTCCATGGAGCGGGACGTCCCAGGAATACGTCCGAGCTTGCTCGGTCTGCGCCTGAATAGACTTCTTCCGGTCGCGAAGGGGCTTCTCCAAACCGCTTCCCATACCCACCAGACCATGGGCCACATCCTCATGGCCCTTTGATCACGGGGCTCCCGGGTCCTCCCAAGGTAAAACCACGTTCTCAACGGTGGTTGAACAGGTTTTTTTCTAAAAATGACTAGATTTCATAGCCTTTGCCCAAACTGCCTACAAGCCAAGAAACAGCTGATATCAATGATTACAAGGTCTTCAGAGTCCCACCGGTTTCCTAGGGACACGTTTCCGACCGGGTGTCCCAGTTCATATCATTCGTCTGGGGGAGTTTTTGTCGCCTCATCGGAGCCAACGGTCACCTCAACGTCGGGCCTATCACCCGGGGCCAAAGCCAGACCGAGCGCCTCACCAGCAGCTAGAGAACCGGCCCCGATGTCTGGTCTCTCAGAACCCCTCGACGTTGAGCAAAGCAACCGGGTCCTGGGTGGAAATACGCTTACAACTCCCTGCCTACCTCAGCACGGGTTTTCGCCCCTTCAAAATGTGTATACGGATTGAGCCCCCCTATCTTCGCAAAAGGGAACCAGGAGCCTGAAGTGGATCGGTGCCGGGGGGGGGGGCCCTCTGCGCGACCAGATCCGCCGATGTGATGAGTCTGGGCAAGCCGCCCGCGCTCCTCATCCGCCAGGGGGACCGGGTCAAAAAAGGGACCCTGACGGCAGAAAAACGACCCGCTCACGGCGTACCATCCAGGCCAGAGGGTGTGGGACTCTCTGCCAAGAACCTCAACCTCAAGCCTCTCTCCAAGAAGCTGGCACCGAGAACTGCCCTCACCGCGCTTCGTGGGTCCATTTCCCCATCACCAAGGTTATCGAATTATATCGACCTGCAGCGGTTTCGCCTTCGTCGGCCCCGGTCTCTCCGTGTCCACACTACCTTCATGGAAGGCAAGTCAAACCGGTCAAGGAGAGCCCCATGGTTTCCGGCCCTCCCACCTCCCCCCCCCTCAGGTTAGGTGGACGGGGGGCCGGTCTACATGTCAAGAAGCTACTGGCCGTGCGCAACCGGGGCGGGGCAAGGCAGTACCTGGTGGACCTGGGAGGGGTATACGTCCCCGGAGGAGCGACAATGGGTGCCTTCGCGGCACATCCTGGACCCGACAGCCGGTTGATGACTTTCATAGGGACCACCCTGACAGCCTGGGGCCGTCAGCTGTCGCCCTAGAGGAGGGTGTAACGGTCCACACCGCGGTGAGGTCAAGCTGGGTTTTTGTTATGTTTTGTCATTTCCTGGTTTTTATTTTGATAGTTAACTCTCCTCTCGGTTCCAGGCCTGCCCTCCTCAATGTGTCAACCAGGTTCTGATGTGTCCTTCCCCGCCCGGATTGTTTTACACCTGTTCCACATTACCACCCTGTGGTAGATAATTTGTCCTGCTCTCCCTTTGTCTAGTGCCGAAGTGTTTCGTCTGTCTCGCGGAACACCAAGCCGAGTTCTGAACCAAATCCATAGCCTGGCTTTTTGAGAGTCTTCTTGTTTTTTCCTCGTAAGAGTGATTTTTGTTGTAATTTCGGTAGCC